>NC_062529.1:10545076-10620076 GCF_022655615.1 Tachysurus fulvidraco
GGATTTAGGTCTTGGGCTTTCACTTGGCCATTCCAAAACCTCGTTTTTTCTATTCCATTTAAATCTGTATTTCATCTGTATTTCACCGTGCTTTGGCTCACTGTCCTTTGGAACAAGAATAATTTTGAATAATTTTGACCTAAATGCAGCTTTTTGGCTGACAGGTTCTCCTCAACGGTTGTATTTGACTTCATCCACTTGTCTTGATGGCAACAAGATTTCCAGTTCCTCATGTTAAAAAGCAACACTAGAGAATGATGCAACCACCACCATGCTTGATTCTAGGAATGGTATTACCTGGGTTTTGGGCTGTGTTTGGATTCTGCCAAATATTATGCTTTGGCCTTTGAACTTTAGTCTCACCACAATATCTTTTTTCAAAAGCGCTCAGATTTTCCAACATGGTTCTTATTCAGATGTGTGTGTTCAGCTCTTTTTCTGGCCACACTCCTACAGAGACTAGATTTGTGAAGAGCCCATATTGTCTGCACAGGTCCTCTTATTTTATTCAGTGAGCTCTGTAACCCTTTCAATGTTGTATCTGCTCTCTTGGACACTTGCCTGACAGTTTCGCTTCTTGCCAGAGTTTTCAATTTGGCTTGATCTGCGTCATGTCTAAGTTCTATCATATTTTCCACTTTATCATAATGGATGTCACAGTGCTCGTAAGAAGCATCAAAGCTTTGCTGATCTTCTAATAACGTTCACCATCATTTTTCCACCTAACATCTTCATTTCGATAGTCCACGGCAATTTCTTAGTCCTCAGCGGTCATTCTGAGGACTAAGTATTAAATACTGTCATATAAAAGTCATATAAAAAGGAGAAGAAAACATCCCGTTCTAATATATTTACAATTGGTGGGTGGAGAATACTTTCTGAAGGCAATGTGTGTAGGCAGTGTTGTTACTCTTGAAGTGTGTTTAAATTGCTTAATGCAAAACTTTTTTTTTAAAGACATGAGTTGTTTTGTTAGATTAAAGGTGAGTCTGAATGTCAGCTGAGACACAGACACTTGCTGAGGTTTGCAATGTATGCATTCACAAAGTTAAGGCAGGACATCAGAGCAGGACAGAGTCAAATACCAGGGAAACTTTTCAGCCATGGTTATGCTAAAGAACAACAACAACAATAACATGTCAAAATACAACAAACTTTGTCAGTTATAAGGAAAATAAATGGATATCTTTTACATTTATGGTCTTCTCTTACGTGTTTCTGAGCAAATTTGTCTGATTCATTGTGAAAAAAAAATGTCGTCATCCCCTTGCTCTTTCTGCACTGATTAGAGCAAATGCATACGATCCAATCAGTGAAGTGGAAACTGGTTCACACACAGTGATCAGAACACAGAAGTGCACAAGTACATTCGTCTTCTCACACAAGAACTCCATTTTAACTTGAGGCCTTGAAGATTATATCAGTATTATATAAGTGACCGGTGGAAATTTACCTGAGAGCTTACTGGTATTAATTCCGATTACTTTTTAGGTATGTGAATGTTTTTTCTTTCTTTATGCATCCTCATTCTCAAGCAGTTATGCCAAAAGTTACTGTCAGGTAAACACTGACTGAGAGGAAGCACTAACATTTCATTTGGCACAAAATCTCACTAAACAACATTCCCTTGACTTCCTTTTAATGCCAGTAAGAGACATAAATGATTATAATATTATACAATGAAAATAAAAGAACGTTTGCTTTGTAATGTTTATCTTAAACAACACACCACAGTACAACACAACTCAGTAGAGCACAGTCCAAGTGGCCTTCCCTCAGCCACTCAGTCAGCTAGAGCACAGCACGACCACTGACCCAGCACACTGCTCCTCCCTTTTGTTTCTCTTTTTCAGGGTCTGTTTGCTGGTGCTGAAGCGATACATGATAGAGGTTAACTCTGTATGTGCTGATTTTGTGAAAACAGTTATTTTCAAATGTGGAGCACAAACGCCACCTGGCGCATAGAAAGTGAACAACAACAACATGTCGTTGCTCAAAGTAAACTGATAGATTTACACTGGGATTAATGTTTCTCAGGTAAAATGATTAAGCATTTGAAAGGATATTTAGGTAGATGAGAGTTCTTTGCTTTCTAAATCATGAAACAGTGATAATGTTCAGTCCACATGGAACATTTAATTGTTCCCCAAGAGGAAAACTCAAAGAATCTTTAAAACTCACAGTGACTGAGAGTGTGCTTATATTTTCCTGGGAGCATTTAATACCAAAAATTGTTTTTAATTTTCAGAGTAAGTTGTTACCTGGATCAGTCAACCATACATAATATAATCAGTCTTGTGTATTATTTCTATTTTAAATTCACTGAGGTTCTAAAAGAACATTCTACACCAAATTTCAAGCCTAATCAAAGTGTCCAAAGTGTGTAAGAGTGCATTTTCTTCAGCCCAAAACAGTCCTATTTATGCTTGAGATATGCTTCGGTGTATTTGCATGTTTAAATTGCGAAGCAGAGTGAAGGGAAAACACTTGGGAAACGTGAGGAACACAGAATCCTAAATGTCTTCAGTGTCTAGCAAAAACAAAGAACTGGCCTTGCTGTTCTAATACTTTTGGAAAGGACTGTAAATGGGTTGAGTAGATTGGGACATCTGGTGTTCAAACAATGTAACTGCATTAGACACATAATTAACAGATTGGTGATTCCCATGAGGACATTACCACAATGCACATCATCAAATTGTGTCACGATATATCATTAAACCACTAGTCAGTAGCTACTGTGGACCCAGGATTAGACAAGAATACTCCTAGATACAAAGTCCCACTGGGAAGCCATGAGAGTTGTCATAATATATGCGTGTTCAGGCCAAAGACCACAGTACATTTCAGATCACAGATCACAGAACATTACACACAGTACATTTCAGTACACCAGCTGGAAAATGTCTACCTGTTTACCCACTGCTCATTGTCTGGGATTGGAAGGTTGAGAGTTCAAATCACAGTAATGTAAAGCTACCACATGGCCCTTAACCCTCAACTGTTCAGATAACTAAGTGACATGAATTTAAGTTGCTCTGGATAACAGAGTCAGCCAAATGCAATAAATGTAAATAGAAACATGACCACGATTCCTAGAATTCATTCAAATCTTGATACATGATTAACCTCCCAGTATTGATATTTATACAAAAAAAAAAAATAGAGGCTAGATGATAGTTTGTCTGAATTCCTCTCTTTTTTTTGCCATTGACAGGCTCTGGGATGCCACAGAGGCCAGATTTGTTTGTTTAAGCAGAAATTTTATTAACAGCTTTTGGAATATCTGTTATGACTGATTTTGTTTGACTACTGACCTGTCAGTGAAAACTTCATAAAGACATATCAGTAGCTGAAATAGAGTAGGAGCCATAAGAATGCCATGTGGAAAACTATATTTTAATATTTTGTTACCAGACACTATTATAATGAATAGCCCAGTTCACCTTCTTCTGCTGCTCACCTTCTCTTTATGATTTACACATAAACTTCAATGCCTTCAACATTTATCTGTCTGCTCTGCTCTGCTCGCTCTCTCTCTCTCTCTCTCTCTCTCTCTCTCTCTCTCTCTCTCTCTCTCTCTCTCTCTCTTTCTTTTCTTTCTTTCTCTGGGATAACAGCTGTGTGACAGATGTGTAGACAGTTGCTCCAAGGACCAAGTTTGGCATTTACTGCTGCACAAAACGCCCTGCCCCATCAGCCAAGAAGCATTTAGTTCTGAGTCATGCTAGCTCTTAGAAACTTCAAAAATAGTGCGTTATGCATTGTTGGTTTAAACATGCACAGTGTCAGTCATTGAGATGATATTTGAGGAAGTTAAGGATACAGTGGTTGGTGATTCAGGTTTCTGGGAGATAATAGGAAATCTAAACTGGGTGACATGGCACATGACCATGTTCTCTTGGCATGTACAATCCACTTAGGCTCCTACATCCTCCTAGGTTGCATACTGTGGTGAAGCTACCTACAGTGTGAATCACTGAATACATACAGCAGACAGTCTGCAGGTCAACTGAAATTTCTTTCAATGTGTTACACAAACTCTCACCTGTACTAAGACCTTGCGTGTACAAGAATAAGGTGCATATTTAAATTTCCTCTCATTGTTTAATTGTATCGGGTGTCAAGAACTTAAAAACCTATTAGACAAAATTATGAGCACCTCCAATGAGTATAAATGCTCTACTGTTCTCATACTTGAAAAAAGAAAAAAAAAATCAGTATTCAAAACATCACTTTAGCCTCCAGGAACTACAACTGGGGAAAAATGTAGAATTCAGGTAATGGATATAACAGATTACAGAAGTCATGTCATGTTTCTTAATCAACTATTAGACACCACAAGATGTAAAAGTTGGAGGTGGATTGTTGTAGTTTTTCCAGAGATTTAGTGATCCAAATGCTCTTAGGAGGATTGATGGTCTTGTAGATTTCGCTAAATACCAGGTGATTTTGGTATGATGGAAAAAAGAAAAGAAAAAAAAAACAATTTAAACGAAGGGCACAACGTGTATAACCCAAACCTTTTATATGAGTTATCCTCTGTCTTTCACTAGACACACACTTGTGCTCTAAATCAGAGCAATGTTTTTAGTGTTTTCCTCAGTGGTTTTGCAGTTCTTTGTGCCTTCACCCCCACAAGGGATGACATCTGCAGGCCAGGCATTAATCAGAACAGCAGAGCAGAGGCACAGAGAGAGAGAGAGAGAGAGAGAGAGAGAGAGAGAGAGAGAGAGAGAGAGAGAGAGAGAGAGAGAGAGAGAGAGAGAGAGAGAGAGAGAGAGAGGAAGCAGGAGAGAAAAGGCTTCTCATGCTAAATCTACAGTGGTGTGAAAAAGTGTTTGCCCCCTTCCTTTTGTCAATCTTTAATGTTTCAAATCATCAAACAAATTTAAATATTAGTCAAAGATAACACAAGTAAACACAACATGCAATTTTTAAATGAAGGTTTTTACTATTAAGGGAAAACAAAATCCAAACCTACTGTACATAATGTAAAAAAAAAAATCCAAACCTATGTAATTCAGCCATAATGGAGGGTTTTCAAGCATGAACCACCTTTTTAAGGTCATGCCACAGCATCTCAATAGGATTCAGGTCAGGACTTTGACTAGGCTACTCCTAAGTCTTCGTTTTGTTTTTCTTCAGCCATTCAGAGGTGGCCTTGCTGGTGCATTTTGGATAATTGTCCTGCTGCAGAACCCAAGTTCGCTTCAGCTTGAGGTCACAAACAGATGGCTGCACATTGTCCTTCTGGATTTTTTTGGTAGACAGCAGAATTCATGGTTCCATTTATCACAGCAAGTCTTCCAGGTCCTGAAGCAACAAAACAGCCCCAGACCATCACACTACCACCATATTTTACTGTTGGTATGATGTTCTTTTTCTGAAATGCTACTTTACTTTTACGCCACATATATTTTCCCAAAAGTCTTGGGGATCATCAGGATGTTTTCTGGCGAATCTGAGACGAGCCTTTATGTTCTTTTTGCTCAGCTGCAGTTTTCGTCTTGGAACTCTGCCATGCAGGCCATTTTTGCCCAGTCTCTTTCTTATGGTAGAGTCATGGACACTGACCTTAACTGAGGCAAGTGAGGCCTGCAGTTCTGTGGATGTTGTTCTGGGGTCTTTTGTGACATCTTGGATGAATCGTCACTGTGCTCTTGGGGTAACTTTGGTCAGCCGGCCACTCCTGGAAGGTTCTCTACTGTTCCATGTTTCCGCCATTTGAAGATTATTGCTCTCACTGTGGTTCGCTGGAGTCACCAAGCTTTAGAAATGGCTTTATAACCTTTTTATGACTGATAGATCTCAATTAGTTTCATTCTTATTTGTTCCTGAATTTCTTTGGATCTTGGCATGATGTTTAGCGTTTGAGGATCTTTTGGTCTACTTATGAAACATTAAAGTGTGTCAAATGTGCAAAAAAATGTAAAATCAGAAAGGGGCAAACACTTTTTCACACCACTGTATATCTATATCTATATCTAGATATAGATATACAGTTAATCTGTTAAGATCAGTAGGAACACAAGAGTGGAGGCACAGACACTTGGGCATGTGTCAGTTCTCAGTCTGTGTCATTGCCAGTGCTGTCTTGGGGTCCTCATATGAATAAAAACTCTGTCTTTCTTCCTCTCTCACTTTTCTTTACATTGACATGCACACACAAACACATACACCTTCTCATAGCAGACTTGTTTTCAGTACAGCACTCTATAAAATGAACTGTTTTTCCTCTCTTTTCCTCAAGTGCTTATTCCATCTGTCTGGGTCTGCTAAAGCCATCACTGTGTTTGCATCATTCCTCCCTTCTACTCTCTTTTTTCCCTCTTTTCCTTTCATTCTGTGCATATAACCTTTGGGCCACTGGAATTGTGTACTTGTAAGAGCTACAAAAAAGAGATTTAAGCGATCGTTCCTGTGTAATTCTTTTCAGAAAGCATCGACTGTCAAATGGAGAGACTTTTCTACTTTAGCTGTAGATTGTTGTTCTGGGTTGGGTACATTAGCAGAAATGGCACTGGGTTCAGGGAGTGCTGCAGCAAATCCAAACCAGCTGAAGAGTAACAAAGGGAAAGGCTCTGTATGAGCCTTAACATACACTCTCGCATCACTTCAGCTGTCCACACATGGACCAGTGGTAGTCCTGTGGTGATCTCTTGCCATAAATAGCTGGATTACATGGTAACATACTGTGTATGCTGTGTCCCTGTAATTCCATGGAGGAATCACAGTAGATGTGTGTTTAACAGTCATAAGAACTTAGAGAATGAATACAAGAAAGAGCCTCCCAAACAATTGCTGAACATGTCTTAAAACTGTGTCACCTCCCTCCCTCCTGTCTCCTGCCTGAATAAACTACATAGACATAATAGGAAGCTGACCTCACCACATCATTAAGGAAAAACATAAAAACATATTATATCAACACATAGATATAAACATTTTAACTAAATATTCCACTGGCTCCAGCAACCCAGCCACTGAGGGGTTAACTCTCAGTTCAGGTCCCAAGCCTGGATAAAATGGAAGGGTTGCATCAGGATGGGCATTCGGCCTAAAACATGCGTCAACTCAAAATATGTGATTCTTGTGATCTGATGTAGCGACCCCGAACAAGCAGTCAAAGGACACATACACATATACACACATGTACACTAGATATATTTATATATATGTGTATATAGAGATATATAGATGTGTGTGTGTGTGTGTGTGGGGGGGGGGGGGGTCCCGTCTCTTCCTGACTTCAAATAAAGACAAAGCTCTAAGTCAGGGGTCAGCACATAGGACCAGCCCATAGTCTGACCCACCAAATTAATTAAGCATCTTTTGTCTAAATTTCCTTTGTTTTGTCTTGATATTAATATAATATCTTAATGGATATATTTTACCTAGATATTAAAAATGTGCTATCCTCTGTTATTCCACTAGGTGGCAACATTGAGCACGAAGCTCAGTGTCATAAAATCAGCTACCAAACAATGTGCTAAATCATTAGCTAAAAAATATCAATGTATAATCCCAAAAAATATTTCTGTTTAAGGTTGTAACACTATTATATGGATACCTGTGTAATGAAGCGTGTGGTAAAACCATACATTGGAAAAAAATGTTTGGTAATGAATTGCGACCTGTTATAACTTATAAATGATTTATGTTTAGTCTGTTTTCCATTTAAAATGCACATTTCATATAAAGACAATAAATGAAATGTATTAGTACAAATTAAATAGGTGATGTTGGATGTGTTTATTGGTCTACTAAACTTCTCCCTGCTCTGGTTTCTCTCTTCTCTCCAACTTGCTCCCTCACAGATATACTGGAGCTCAAATACTTGTGTTCTCTGTTAAACACCTCTGTCCTCAGTGAAGTGTTTGGTCTGAACAAAGCAGTATGATGAATAATGATGGGATGTTTTAGTGTTGTAGCATTTTCCCTCAACTTCCTCAGTCTTTTTCTTCACATAAAAAACAAAAGGATTGTTTGGTTTACTCAACCGCTGTTCCTCAGATGTGGAACTGTCCTCCTTTGGTGATGACATGTGAAATGAGGGGTGAGCGGATGACTGAGTTTGTGTGTGTTTGTACATGTCTGTGTGTAGGTATTGGGTTTGTGTAGAGTGTAGATGGAGGTGTGTTTGTGTGTATGAACGTGGCAGGTTATACTTACAGATGTTAAATAACTCTTCACACAGGGGGAGCCGTTGAGTGCTTGAGAACATGTGTGTGTGTGTGTGTGTGTGTGTGTGTGTGTGTGTGTGTGTGTGTGTGTGTGTGTGTGTGTGTGTGTGTGTGTCCTTAAGCTCTTGAGATTCTGATAATGACAGTATACATCTCTTGTGGATTTTGGAATGAAGGCGTCCAAGCCAGATATCCAACCACACGCTCGCTTAGCCCAAACATACATTTCATTCAGATCTACTTTGATTTTGAAGAACAATGATCATAAGAATTATGACTAGCAATTACTCAACTGTGTCAAGTACAGCCAGCAGTGAGACATACAGCAGAGAACGATGTTCATGGCAATAGCCGAATAGAAGAGTTAATCATCTGCTCACACACTTAGACATACACAGGTGTTGTTTAGCTCTCAACTGTCTCCATATGTTAAGAGCAAAAGAGACAATACCAGACGGTGGTAAAGTACAGTGTGAGCAGCAGAAATTAGGGGCTTGTGTGAAGGTGATAAGCAACCGCCAGTCTCGCGGCCTGTGATTTAAAGATCACTGTGTTAGTCACTAACACTATTTTTATCTGTACGCTTTAGGTTTTTTAAACTTTAAAATGGATACATACTCTAGCACTGGCTCTATCTTATTATTATAAGCGTTTTCAAGAATCTTGCTGCTTCGTATTATCCTTTTCATCACTTACTTTGTTGCAAAGTCAGGAACAGAACTTTAGTGCAAATACATCATTTAACCACAAAACACTGAAAACTGATTATGATTGGCTGAAGCACCAAAATATTGCACTATTAATGTGCATTAGCCATCACTGACATTAGCCATCATATCCTGAATTCCTAAGCGGTAGAAAATGGAATAGATGGATCCTAAATTCCCAAGACTATGTGTGAAAATTCAGGGCATGTTATGAAAAAGGACTGTGTATGTAGGATAAATGCCAATAATGGTTAATTTTATCTTTGCACAATTTTGTGCAATTATGTGTGTAAGTGGATTTATTTAAGCACTATGACTGTTCCTGAAATCACACTTTTCACAGTAAAAATCTACTGTTTCAAAGGCATTGGCATCATTTAAACTGAAGGCTGACCTTCACATTTTGTACTTACTTATGAGACCTCAAAGAGTGACTGAGGTAACAAGGACAAAAATATCTAAGCATTAAAATGAAAGTAAAATGATTAAAAGTCCATACATATCCTTACATGCCATTGTTTGTTGTTGCTGTTACACGCCACTTTTTTGCTTGTTGTTTTGCATTTACCCTTTTGATGACAAAAAAAAAAGATTTCCAACAAGCCCTGCATCCGAAGTTCCAGTGAAGCTGACCAAATGGTAATAAAATTTTCAGAGAAAAAAGGGCAGGGAAACACAGAAGGAGGACTTATTTGCAACAACTTTAAGAAACTCTCAAAAGTTTAAGCGTGGCAGTAGCACGTGAGTAGAGTCTCTGCTAATCCACTGCTGTGACCTCAACATGTGGCTGTGTTTTTCTGAGGCACTCGCCGAACCTTGACCTGCACCATGCCTCTGCGAGCAGATTGGATCTGTGCAGGAGGCCTATCAGAAAGCTGACTTACACCCACCCGTAGAGTTGTGCACTACACATAGTGCAGACTAATCTTCACTTGCTTTCTGGCTGTGGAGCAGTGGAGCAGGCGTTACACACCAACTGTGCAAGGCTGTCAGGAGTTGTTTTGACTGAGATCAGTGGAGCTCTCTCTTTCTCTTTCTTACTCCTTCTTAGGGAGCATTGATGCAGCACCCCACTAGCAGTGGGGAAAAAACAACAATATCACACCAGTGCAGTGACTCAAATAATGCACAATTTTTTTTTATTGCACATGGATTCATCAAACCTACACAGTTTGCACATTTTGAAAAACAAGAAAATATATATATATGTAATGTTATTACAGGTTTAATCTTTGCTCTTGACTGCAGTTTTGTTTTTGGGAGGCATTGAGCGAGATGACAGACCAGCCAGCTTCCCCTGTACTGTATACAGAAGGGTGCGGCTTACAATGACTTCACCGCTCCACACTTTATAAGTTATGAGACAAGCCCTTACAAACCAGGACAAACATCCATCTACTTAACACAAAGAGAAGCTCTAATTTCCTTGATAAATGATACAAACCACTTTGCATGATTCAAATGTGTGAATTGTTTATGTACTCGAACAATTCCTCTGAGAAGCTCGAATTACTCATTAAGAAAGAAACACACTGTGATACTTACAGTGATTCTGAAAGTGAAAAAGCTGATATCACCGAATGGAACAAAATCAGAATACATGCATCATGCATTTGATCAACTGGTATATACATAGTATGTACAGTACATCCTTTCTATGAAGGCAAAAGATCACAGCCATTTGGAAACAATAATCTTTAACCTAATAATCAGGGAATTCACTTTTGTAAGGTAATTAAATTTAATAGCAGTTAACAGGAATGAAAAGTGCCCTCACAAAACTTGCTAATTACACTTACAAACTTTTTTATTGTCTGGTAATGGTAACTTATAGTGATGAACCTTTACACCATAATTTAACTGGGTTGGCTAAGAATGTAAAACCAATAAACTAGCCATGGTCTGAAAAGTGTGATTTTTAAATTGGTACCTCTCTACTGCACACATAGTCGTGGCCTAATGGTTAGAGAGTCTGACTCATAATCCTAAGGTTGTGGGTTCGAGTTTCGGGCCGGCCATGACTGAGGTGCCCTTGAGCAAGGCACCGGACCCCCCAACTGTTCCCTGGGCGCCGCAGCATAAATGGCTGCCCACTGCTCCGGGTGTGTGTTCACTGCTGTGTGTGTGCACTTTGGATGGGTTAAATGCAGAGAACGAATTCTGAGTATGGGTCACCGTACTTAGCCGTATGTCACATCACTTATTCTCTTAGATTAAAAATATATTGCAATATTGTGTTTTATTATATTCAATAAATAAAAATTAAATATTATATTTGTTATTGTTAGCTCAGAGAGCATTCTGGAGTTGGTTTGCATCTTAGTTATTTTATTATCACTGTTACAAATATTTTATCACTATTGACGAAGAGGTACAAATTGCATTTAGAGTATTTAACAAATCAGTCTAAATTGTTCTAATATTTGATCAAAATCAATCTGTCCCTGTTACTGAAATATCAGAGTCCATCGTACCTGTCTCCTGTGTGTTGTACTGTATGTCAACTAAAATGGGTTCTTCCTTTCATGCTGCATTATTGGTGCATATAGCCTCTTTTGATCTAAATCATCCTCACTGTTATCTAGGAATATCCAAAGGCAGCATCTCCATTCCATGGTCATAAGAAATTTGCTGGTTCTGGGAAAAAGTCATAAACAATTGTTATTAATGCTAAATTAAAAATTCATAATAAATCAATTATACCTTTAGAATAATGAAATAATTCCATTCACTTTTACAAATGAATCCCACAAATGAAACTTCTTCTGTGGACTTCACATTCTAAATCTGACATTCATTCATTCCTTCATCTCTAATATTTACTTTTTTCTTGTCAGGGTTATGGTGACCCTGGAGCCACTGCTCCATTGCAGCATGACATGCAGGCACACACACTCAGACACACACACACACACACACACACACACACACACACACACACACACACACACACACACACACACACACACACACACACACACACACACACACACACACACACACACACACACACACACACACACACCTATGGGCAAATCAGCATAGATAGTCTACAAGCATTTGTTCAGTACAAAGAAACTGAAGAACCTGGAGGAAACCCACACAGTCATGGGACAAAAATCCAAAGCACAAAGAAACACATAATAATTTTTAAATTACCAGGTAAGCAGAACTTATATAAATCTACAATTTACCACCTTCTAACAAGGTTGACTAAACATAAAAAAATCTTTGTAAAAAAGTTTGTAAAGTATCACTGAGTCCAAAAGTGTGATTTTTAAATAGTTAACTCTGTATGGATGTCTGACTGATTATTATACAACAGTTAGTTCTGGTCCGCTAATTTGATTGGTTGAGCAGATTTCCAAAAATACCTTGATTTAATTTAATGCACTGGGATGTTTCACTGTGTGCATCAGACCTCTTAGCTGTATCCAGCACAGAAAATTCTATTTCCTGTCTCTAAACAGTCATAACAGGAGTGTTAGTGACATCAGCAGAGATACTAAATTATAGCTTTCAGGAATACTTTTGACATAAAACCTGAAAGCTTCTCCTCTGACGATGAAAACAAGAAGGCATGACAGTTATACCAGAAGCACCTTTTTTACTTAAATGTACAAATGATTGTGATCTCTGTAGCTATGGAGCATTGGATGTTCTTCTGGATCTGTTTCTGCTAGTGAATCGATATTGCTTAATTCATCTAGCAAACTTTAAAGTGTTATTCTTGCACAATTTGGATTGATATGGTATATTCTGAAAGCCCTGCACTACTATTACACTGTAAAATCAATTCTAAAGCAAAATTCAAACGATCAAATTTATGAATTATTAGGAGTGAAAAGATTTATACAGCAGGAACATAAAATGAATAAAGGCAGAAATTAGACATGGATTGTTACAGATTATAACAGATCATAATTAAATTGTTTTTAAAAAAAAAAACAACAACTGGTGTGTAAAAAAATAAATATGACAGTTTATTCTGACTAAATCTGACGCAATTTCCTGTGAGGGGGGAACACACAAGTAGCCCAGGGGGGCGTGGCTACGGTGTCATTTGATCTCGCGCTTAGCTCTTTAAAGGAAAATGAACTGAGCGAATGAGGGCACGCGCTAAATCTATTCTAGCTGCTGTGGAGGTGATGCGCGTGAACCTGGTCTACAGAGACAGGAAGCCTACAACCTATGGGTCAGGTTAACACATGCGTTTAAATGACTGCAGAGAATCCGTGTGATGCTCCGGCTGTTGCGTTCAAACGTGGAAGCTTGGCGGTCTAGAGAAAGGTAAGCAGAACCAGCTGTCTCGTTACACATGCCTATAAGTTAGGAAAAAGGTCTCTGGACTCATGAGACGTCTTGTGTTTGTTATGTTTAGTTAACAAGTACATCTGCGCTCATGTGCAATAGATTTTGCATTCGTTACGTACGAGATATTAGCTTTGTATTGTAGTGAACTTTGAAGTAGCGGCTTTAGGATGGATACTGTGTGTGTGCGTGCGTGTGTGTGTGCGCGTGCGTGCGTGCGTGCGTGCGTGTGTGTGTGCGTGTGTGTGTGTGTGTGTGTGTGAGGGAGAGGGTGACTACACACCT
Source organism: Tachysurus fulvidraco (assembly GCF_022655615.1). Taxonomy (NCBI): domain Eukaryota; kingdom Metazoa; phylum Chordata; class Actinopteri; order Siluriformes; family Bagridae; genus Tachysurus; species Tachysurus fulvidraco. Next base: position 10,558,566 of record NC_062529.1, read on the forward strand.
GTACGCGTGACCATTTTTGGACAAAGTTTTACATCAGCGCGAGATCCCGGTGACGTTTTATAGGTGTTTTACAGCGAACCCCTGAGTGTTTATATAAACACTTAGAGTGTTTGTAAAAGTGCAGCTACACAGTGTAGGTGTAAACTCAGCACTGAGGATGGTGCTCCTATACAGCAGTGATAGGCTCGGTTTTATTATGGGCATTTGTTTAGTATTGAGGTCATTAAAAGGTTATAAGATATTTATGCATGGCTTATGTTCATATCCCATGCACTGGACACTAATGCTTCAGGCTACTGATCAGAAAGGTCTTCAATGAACATTGTCATCTTTAAATCAGTGTAGAAAAGCTTCTGAAACGTTCTGTCTAAAACCTGATTCAAGTGAAGTGTTCACTGAAATGTAGTCAAGCCACTAGAATTATATTGCATGATGATAAACGAAGCTGACAGTAAGTGAAAGTTCTGCTCCGTAACATAAATACGTAAGACGTAGATAAACCGTACAGTGCTTTTGCTCTACATCATGTAGATGACTTTTGGAAATGATGTGAATGTACTACAATGTACTGTGTAATCTAACTGTAAATGATATTAGTGTGTAGACTACCATGGTTATATAAAGCCCAACTATAGAAATCTCAAATAAAAACAATGTTTAAAAATTTTTTGAAAATGTAAAGATTAGGATGTCTAGTGGGATCGCTTTAGTTTGATGTTTGGATCTCTTATTTCTAACTCGGGTACTATTAAAATGTAAATAGTTATGCGGGGAAAGACCAAAATGTGTGGACTCTGGCCCTCTAAGACTGTATTGGAGGATCACCCCATATTCAGCCTTGCGTACGTGTAGATACCGTTTTTTTAACAGACAACGCAAAATGAGGTTCCCTGACCTTTCAGGAGTTTATTATTTAAAGCCTGATTTCTGGCCCATGTCCCTTGCCGGGAACTAAGGTGTGTGTCTGTGTGTGTGTGTGTCTGTGTGTGTGTGTCTGTGTGTGTGTGTCTGTGTGTGTGTGTCTGTGTGTGTGTCTGTGTGTGTGTCTGTGTGTGTGTCTGTGTGTGTGTCTGTGTGTGTGTCTGTGTGTGTGTCTGTGTGTGTGTCTGTGTGTGTGTGTGTGTGGTTAATAACTATAAGGTTTAGACCTTAGTCCCATTGTATGTTTTTGTGAATGCATTTATGCAAGCCTGTTATTATGCCATGAGCAGACTCACGCAAAGATGTCTTTATTGACAGTCCGCTCAAAGAAAATAGAAAATGTGCGTGATTCTGCAGGCTGATATTTTTCAGTATCAAATATTTTTAAAGATTTACCCATTATAATAAGAGCTAGCTACAGCTAATGTAAATAAAGAATATAGTGTAAAAGCTAGTATACTGCTTGTACAATCTATTCACCAATGCTTATAAGATCTTGTCTGTTTTCATATTGATATGTGACAACAAACTATACAGGGATATATAGGAATCACGTGATGTGCATGACTATGCGCTGTTATGTTAATAATTTTCTTTTGCCAACTACATTTTTTAAAAGTTTCCAACATATAAGACATGGAAAATAATTTATATTGTATTATTACTGTGACTAGTAATATTTAGGGCAATAATACTCTGAAACCTGTGATAAAACCCATAGAAGATGAGTCACAACATGCAAACCGATACGCTTCTACTGGTGCACTTGTGAAGACTGCAGATAAGTCAATCAGTGCACTTTTTTGCATCACACTTAACCATTAACCCAGTTCTTTGCATCGTGATGCAAATACGCTTTAACACAGAAGTATAAACCAGCCCTAACTCTATATTTACTACATGAACTGATAATGAGGTAGTTTACAGTAGTCTGTTATTAGTCTGCATGGTGCTTCTTTGAGGCCAGAGCAAAGGCAGAAGAGAGAAACACCATGAAGTTCAATACACATATCTCTCGTATATACACAGCACAGTAAAATTCTTTCTTCACATATCCCAACATTGGATGTTTGGGTCAGAGCACATGGTCAGCCTTGATCCAGAACCCTGAAGCAATGTGAGCTAGGAGCCTTGCTCAAGGTCCTAACAGTGCCAGCTTGGCAAGGCTGAGGCTTGAACCCCAAACCAGTGATCAACAACCCAGAGCCTTTACCACTTGATCCATCATTGCCCATTAATCAGAGAGAGAGCGAGAGAGATAAAGAGGGAGTGTCTGTTCTTATAGGCTCTGTTCATATAGACTATGCTTTTTGTTTTCAGGAACTGTTACAAGGTTCCATGTGCTTTACAGTTAGACAGTTCTCCAATGCTACAGTAACGTCTGCAGCGACCATAAACTGTTGCACAGGCACCAAATGGAAACTTATCTTCTGACTAGAAAGACAAAAACAAGAAGTCAGACTTAATTTGTTTCATGCTCTCTTGGAAACATACAGAGTGGAGACATCACAGGATAAATGATGTTATATGTTATACTGTTGTTTGTGTATGTGGTAGAAAATACACACACCACAGGCTGACCCAGATCCACACACTTATTTCCTGCTGATTTTAGTCATTTGGACAAAAGGTTGCATTCTTGAGGAATTGCTTGGGTCTTGTCATGGATAATCAAAAAAAAAAAAAAAGCCTGAGGGGATTTCTGATGTCTGATGGGATGATATCACCTAACCACTTCACCACTTACATCACCACAGCTGCATGAATATTGGGTGCTTTTGTGCAGCTCTGTGTTTGCATCAAAATGTGTGTGTTTCTGTATGAGTAAGAACATGGATTAATAGGAGAGTTTTTTTAGTTTAATAAGTGGTGTGTTTCTTTTTTTGACCCAGACACACCACTCTGTTTGCGTTGTCATGTCATTTATTTATTTGTGAAGATATACATACCCAAGATTCTGTTCATCACTAATGCTAGCCGAGGTATCCTAGTTGAGCAGGGGTAAAAGCTTTTGGGTTTTTGAATGTGCTTCGTCCAAAGCATTGGACACTTGGAATCTTAGAGCTTAGTGACATCAGTGTGCTGAAATCTCATATTTCCAGATTTATTATATTTTTTTTAAAGAGGTGCTGAAAAAATTGGAAACAGTGTTTAAAACAAATGCTAACGTGACACTATATCCGATGCTAATACTGACCCAAACCTTTAGCATTTCTACTTGAAATTGAAATTTTAAATTGAAGATCAAACGACAGTAAATTATTACATGAATTATTGGCTCTGCATTCTACATGTCTTTGATCAAAGGATCAAAATGAGTTCATAATTATATATCAGCACTTTTGGTTTATTTCACGTGATTATTTCACGTGTTTGATTCTTTATGTTTGAGGACCGTTTGTCAGACGAGCAGGCTTGAGTGAATGTCCAGATCTCTCTCTTCGTTTTTTGTTTATAAAAGACGTTCCATGCGTTAAGTTGAAGAGATGAGAGAGGGAGAGAGAGAGAGAGAGAGAGAGAGAGAGAGAGAGAGAGAGAGAGAGGATGAGTCACAGTCTTTGACAGCTGTGCTCGTGGCTGTGTTGGAGGCCGTATGGCCCCCATTGTGCAACTCTCAATGTAGTTCTGGCTGTTTTGATGGAAACTCTGTTTTGCAGCTTAGCGTCTGCCCCAGTGGTGTCTTTCTGCCTATGGTTGCAAAAAAAAAAAAAAAGGCCATGCTGGAAAAATATTTGGAAATACCAACCTGGGGATACAACGAGGAAATGCTCTTTTTCATTGAAATTGGTTGGATGATCTGGAGGGTCTACCTTTTAAAACTTTGAAGCTCTGGATCTACCATTTATGTAGTCTTCTCCCATTCCAATGTTAAAACTTTAAAGTCTTTAAAGCATTAGAGAAACATAGCTGAATAAGCAAATAGATTATTTTCACACTGTCATAGTTTGAAGCTTTTACCTCATCTTAGTTTTTTCCTTATAACTCAAGATTCACAAACCTCGGGTTTTGGCATGCGGCAGGCTGTTTGAACTGAATGGAGAGTTTTGGTCGTTGAACGGATCCTCCCGACAGAGGCCTTCTGTAATTTGCCAACAGGGCTATAGTTAGGAGGCTGCTAATTGCAGAGCGCCACATGGCACTGTTGTGGCGGTGTGCACTCTGAGCACTCTGGTGTCGTGCTCTGTCTGGGCCTGCCGCTCTATATCCATCTTCTCTACAACAGCCATCCTTTATTGTCTGGTAGGAGGAACCGTAATGAAACCATAAACATTACTGCTTTGTAACTAGAGAAAAGCATTTATTATAGAGACACGAATTTCACTGCAGACATTTATGGTTGTTAGTCTTTGTTTTTGCTTTCTTCATTTTCATAGTTTTCCCTGTCAAGTATGAGTATTGTTATCTTTAATCATTTTAGGCAAAGGAGGCTATTGTTACTGCTGGACAGATTTTGCTTCTGTAATGAGTTGATGGCCTGCTGCTTTGATTGACTGCTCCTCTCAGAGTCCACGAAGCCTTAGACAGACTGTTTGTTAAGGTGCCCAGCTTTTAAAATTTGGCTTACAGGTAGTTAAATACAGGTAAGCACCATTTTCAGTGCTCAGTTTTCCCACCATTGGAAAATCGCCGACATTGAGAGAGAGAGAGAGAGAGAGAGAGAGAGACCCCTCCCACATATCTGTAATGGGACTGTCATGCAGAAAGACACCATTGTGTAGGCCTAGATCCTGTTTCTGCAGGGGCCTGTAATTAAGAAGGGATTTCATAGGCAGGGACATTTGGGTGCCTGCTTCAGGGGAAGGGATTGGCCGGGTGGATAAGCTGTCTACAAAAGTGCCTAGCTGCTCAGCACCCACACACAACCACAGAGTCGACACCAGGCCCAGCCAGGACTCCGCAGAGGTTTGTACTGTACAGAGAGAGAGAAAAAAAACACTCCGAAAAAAGGAAGCCTTCATTTAAATGTGTCATTTAAGTTTGCTGTTTCTCTGTTACCAAGGTAACTTGAGAAGAGTTCACTTTTTGATGGAGGGAAACAGTAAAAGAAAGTGAGAAATGAAGCCGGTAGGGATTACTGCCAGAGCTGTGATGTCAGCGATGCACTCACCTTCTAGGAAATGTCAGTCTGAGTAAGATCAGAGCATAGCAGAGCGCTGGCTTAGGTAATATGGCCAAATATATAATCACAGTACTTTAGAAACATTTTATGACAAATGACAGAAAATCACCAATAAAACCGTTTCAGCCCAAAACAGGGAAAATTAAAGCAGGCGCACCAAAGTTGTACAGTATGTCACCATGCTTATTTGGATTAAATGTGTCTACTTTAATGTTGAGCTACCTACTGTCAGTACTTATGGTAAAAAGCATCACTATGACCTCTTAGATCCTTTGCCTGTTTTGGCACTACTTTTTTATTTTATTTTGCAATATTATTATACACTCAGCAGCTAATTTAATATGAACAACTGTACAATATGCAAATCATGTGGCATCAGAGAACTGAATAAAATATAGGGTCATGTGTTTTTCCGGTCGTGAGTTTGGATGAGCCTGTGCCCACTGCACTGTGTACTTGACTGACAGAAACTCAATGTTAAACTCGGCGTGCTCATCTTCCTCAAGGTTTGATGTGATGTGAGATCTGACAAGCTTCTCTGCTCACCACGGTTATAAAGACTACGTATTTGTATTACCATACTCTTCCTCTCAGCTCTGTATCCTCTTTGTCCTCTTTTCTTTCTCTGCCACTTAGAGGATGTTTTGTTTTCTGCACCATTCTCTGTAAAATCTAGACTGTTATGTGTAAAAAAATCAAAGGAGCTCAGCAGTCTCTAAAAAACACAAACCAGTCGCTTGGCATCAACACCCATGCCACGTTCCAGAGTCCCAGAGATCACATTTTCCTCATTCTGATGTTTGAAGTGAACATTGATTGAAGCTCTTTACCTGTGTTAACTTGCTGTATGAGAGATTGATTGATTGAGAATTGCATAAACTAGCAAGTGTGTTTCTATTCAAGTTAGTTTGTAATAGTGTGTGTTGAGTGGCTTATATGATCTGTAGTAACACATTATTAAAACCAGAGTAAAACTAGAGCAAGGCAGTTGCACTGGAAAGTTAAGGCTGGCAGCAATGCTCAATTGGTTTCACTTTTCTGATGTACATTCTGAAGTTCATTGCATTGTTCTACCAGTTTACCATTTGGCTTCTCTCTCTCTCTCTCTCTCTCTCTCTCTCTCTCTCTCTCTCTCCGGCAGGTTAGGACGGTTTTAATGGCAGAGGTGATGGAGGGAAGTGCAGCAGCCGCAGCAATAGCTGCTCCCAGTGCTAGCATGGATTGGCAGAAGAGATGCATCGCCCTGGAAATGCAGCTACTCCGCTTCCGACTGCAGGCAGGGAAAATCCGACAGCTTCTGGCTGAAAAGGTATTGGGTGACTGCACTTAAGTAGCACTTAAAGTGGTTCAGTTTATTCTTTGGTTCAAGCACTGCTACAGTTTCAAACATGGACGTCCTTAATGCATGGTACATGGTATATCTCATGATATTTCCATCCAGATGTAAGTATGTGACATCTGACAAGTATCAGGCTCGTCTTTTATCCTTATGTTAGACATCAGGCTTGATTTAATGCTTAACCTTAACTGATGCGTTCTCCTGCTTTTACCATGCTCCTCCTCCTCCTCCTCCTCCTGGGGCAGTGGGTAAATCAATTCTCCTCTTTTTCCCTCTCTCTCTCCCCTGCATTCATTCATGCTCCGCTGACTTTGCTGTTGCAAGAAGCAGTTAATTGTTAGACTTGGCAGAGAGACTTGAAAAAATGAGTGAGGAGACACAACTGGCTAATCTGAACGTGTGTTATTTGATTTTTAAGCGTGCATGTTTAAGCAAGTTTGAGTTTTTATTGTAAGGTGGCACAGAGTGCCGTAAATTTCTATCCGGCACCAATTCACGACGATTACATCTGAATCGAATATATTCTCTTATTGGAGATCTGTGACTCAACAGCAAAAATAGACACACGTTGATCAAACGCAAGCATCCATTTGACTTTCTATTATCTTCCGAAATGGCAGAAGGGCTTATGTCTGCTTTTATGTGAAGGGGCCACTCTCTGAACAGTGTTAGACACATCTGGTCTTGAGAATGGTATAGATAAGCAAGACTAGTCTGTAAACCATGAACATGTGTGTAATAATAGTCGTGCTCACACAAAGAAACAATGTAGTGAAGACATCAATCTTATGGGCTGTGCTTTTGTTTGTCTCGTGTTGAATGTGGGCCAAGCGCTCTCATTAAAGGCCGTATTCAGAGGAGAGCTATGCGGATGTAGTGAGAGGTGAATAAAGGAAATGTTCAGACCTTAAACATAAATACGCACAAACTATTCAGACAGTTAATTGCTTCGATCCTCATGCTGCAATTTATATTGTGAGCTGCAAATACATACAAAGTACAATGGAATGTCATTATTTTTATAAATATGATTGATTTATAAATCATATTGTCCCTGAAAATTCACAAAGTTTTTATTTTATTTATTTATTTTTTAATAGAGGAGATCTAGATGCAGGAAACTACAGGAATCTGCATCTAATCTGAGACATTGCCTACCTTAAGGACCACATTTTATATGACTAAATTAAAATAAGGCATCCTAACTCCTCCTGACGCTGCCTGTTTTGTTGTGTCCATGTTCAGCACTCAATTTCTTTATCAAAAACAAGAAGTGTTCAAGCACTGATGTTCTGTACATTCTGTCATCTCAAAAAAAAAAAAAAAGGTTCACACCTCCTACATAATTTTATTTCAGACTTATGGCCATAAAATAATTCATGGTTAAAAAGCTGATTTCCTTAAAGGAAATCCGGTGTACTAGGAAAAAGGGAGAAAGTGAGCTGTAGGTGTAGCCGTCGACTGCTAGGGGAGATTATCCTTCAAACTCTGGGCATTTCCTTACAGGAGAGCAGCCAGAATTACAATTTCATGACCTCTATTTGTATGTTATTGCCCCTTTAAATTGTGAAAATTACTGCACTAAACGTTCAAGTCTGAGCTTCAAGATTTTCTGACAATGTAATAATAGTGGATCAAGTACAAGTTTATAAGCTGCCAAATAACAAGGATTTCTCCCCCTTTCTGTAAATATTGACGTAAGTGTTAATGTTGAAAAAATACGGTTCTGTGGTTGAACTGTGTGTGTCCTTCTTTCTCTCTGACTATCTTTTGCCTCTCTTCATACACAGGATGTTTGCTGTCCAAACAAAGTTCACACACTGGTGTCTTCCATCAGGTCTCGTCTCTCCTCATGACATCTACCCTTCCATCCACCCCCCTTTCTCTCTCTCTCTCTCTCTCTCTTTCTCTCTCCACTTAAAGACAGGATTAAATATCCCTCTTTTCTCTGTGTCTGGTTGTTTTGTAAAAGGAGAGAGGGAGTGGAGAGAAGGGTGTTGACAGCTCGCAGCTCATGCTATTGCCGGAAGATTACTTCTGACACTCCAGGCCGTGTTACTGTTTCACACGCTGACCCACATTGGAGCTGGGGAATAGCACAATGTAGCATGCGATGAGGGTTTGATTGGGGTTTTGTAGAGTGAGACACTTTTTTTTTTTTTTTTTTTTTAATATCCGCTCAAGTTGCAGCACATGCTTATGTGCTGAAACGAAAAAGATTCTCAGTACTAAACAGAGAAGTCAGGGAACTTCGTGGCTGTACTATTTATAAAATGCTGGCAAATGTTTTGACAGCAAGTGTATGTGTGTATTTATCAAATATCTCCACAAGGATAGGAGTGCATTATAAATTTGACATTCTAAGGACATGCAGTGCGTAGGAAGAGAAAACAACAGCTTGTGTATGATAACTATAAAAAGCCAATACACTTCCCTTGGCTTGGAGGAGGCTTGGGGTAATTTAGCCACAATAATGCACAGGTCAGTGTAAATGCAATCAAAGGCAGTATTCCAGTATTTTTCCATGTGTGTAATGTGAGAGCAAAGTGAGGGAGCAAAGAATCTGGCGGTGGGGTAATCTCTGTGGCTTCATAACCAGGTATCAGACAGGAGGATTAGTGTGAAATGGCTATATTCTTTCTCTTCCACTGTTGTATCTCTCACTCACACAGTCTTTATATCTGTAGCCTTCAGGTGAATTTTTTTTTGTCTCTTAATAATTGAGCTAGAGTTCACTGAAGACATGTCAGCATGTGAGGTGGTTAATGATTGTGGAGCTGTTTCACATCGGTGAGTACTGTGAGATCTTTAACAGAGGACAGTGACTTCCACTAATACTCCTGGCACCACACTTATTCTCACATCCTTCATATATTTCCCTAAGAAGTGATTTATCTGTGTGTAACAGTGTGGCTGCTGTTTGCAGTCTTAGCACTAAGGTTCAAATCAAACCAAACGGAGACACCTGACCTCCTGTTCCAAAGAGCAACTGCATGTGCAACGAGACAGCTGGTGAATATCCGACATGCTCATGCTTGTCTCTGTGCCCTCTCACCTCTCTGACTCGCCGACCGAACCCTCCACTTTTTCCTTTTTCATCCATTGTCGGGTCACAATATCGAAGCCTTTCAGACATTCAGACATATCGTGTAAGATTCATTTAATGGGATTCATGTGAACAGGTTTGTTAGTAACAGTAGTGTGTACTGGGATGTGTCAGATGCATAGCTAAAAAAAATGGAATGTTGACGAGTTTTTTTTCCTCTATGAGGCTCTGCACATACAGTAAGTTTTACTTAAAGACACATTGGTTCCATGCATTTACTTTAGCATTCCTTGGACTGTGCTTTCCTTTTTAGATGTACAGTATGACATAGCTGTTATCAGCACATTACATTTACGATCAAACTTCTCTTCTAGACTCCTGTCTTTTCAGATGATTTCTTTTTCTTTTCGACTCTAAAATCAGAATGTAGATTTTGGTGTTATTGGGCCAGTTATTCATTTCCCTTTAAACCCTTTAGACTAGCAAATGCCAATTTCTCTGTGGGGAAACTCAATTCTTAAACCCTCACCAGTTGAAAATCTGTGCTCTATGTGCATTCAAGAATGTGCACAACTGTTATGAGTAGCAGGTGGGAGGTAGGTTTACAGAAACTTAGTTGCAGTCAGACATGCCCTAACCATCTCACTCCTGTCAGCTGGTCATGGTGGTCTGGCAGAGGACTGGAGCAGATTGTGGTAGGCACATACCCAGCCTTACTCTGATAAAACACAGGCTAAATGTAGAATTTGGTCTCAGGTGCTGGTAAATTTCTTCCTCTGTTAAGCTCTCTGTTCCTCTATTATTTAGCATTCAGCCAGATAAACCCAGTTGGGTTACATCCTTCTGCTGAAGATTCCATTCACACTTATTAATGCATAACCAATTTAAACAAACTCGCTATTCTCTGCATGTCTTGCCGTAGATGCAAGAACTGGAGCAAAGAGTGACGGAGGCTGACCAGCGAGCTGAGAATGCAGAGAAACAAGTATGACTACTTGTTCATTTTAACTAGTGCTGATTACTGCATCTGATTGCTTTTTTTATTAGTGTTTCAGGACCACACTTTTAAATGTCATGTTTGTTCTGGTTTATTATGATTTCAAGGTACAAATAATGGAAGAGAAGCTTAAATCAGTGAATATGCATCCCAGTGAATCAGAAAGTTCCTTGTACAGGCGATATCAAGAGCTGACCAGTCAGATTCAGGAGAAAGATATGATGGTAAAGAAACTTGAAGCACAGTTGGAAAAACAGGTAGGTAATGATGCTGATCTGAAGAAAACCCATAGCCATGTTTGTTTATTAAACTCAAAGACTGGGATGGTCTGACCTTTTCACATGCCCATAACTCTCTTTTTATCTCCAGAATTTGGTTCGGGCACAAGAAGCCAAGATTATAGAGGAGAAAGCAGCCAAAATCAAAGACTGGGTTACATTTAAGTTACGAGAGGTGAGTTATGAGATAGGAAAGTATCTTCAGTTTATGTTCTGTAGGGTTTAATGTGCCTCGTGACTTCTCACAAACATTTGAATTTAATTGTATAGCTTTTTTACAATTGACGCTTACAAGTAGAACCCCTTTTTAAAACTTGAGCATTTACTATGCTACAATTTTTGTAACTTTTTCCATTAATTCTCTTTCTTTTTCAGATGGAGATGGAGAACCAGCAACTGAAGATGACTAACCTGAAGCAGTCAGAACAGATCCTCCTTCTGCAGGACAAACTTCAGAGTAATACTTCTTTTTTTTAATCATTCTCCTCCTGTTTCACCCATTTTTCAATTTTTTTTATTTACATTGAATTTTCAATTTTTAACTTGTTTACCACAGCTGTACTGGAGAGGCCCATATCCCCATGCTCTCCCAAGCCTCTAGTGGTAGATGCCCAGCTGGCATCCACCAGCCCCCTGCACAATTCCAGCTACTCTGGCACATCCCCAACACATGATGAGTGCGGGAGAATGACAGGCTCATGCAAGCCTGGGTCCAACACTACTAGAGGCACGTCTTTATATCCCCAACACAGCTTACTGCATGACACATGGAGTTGTGTGGTGATGCTTTTTCTGTCTTTTTCTCTTGTGATGATTGATTTGTTAGTCTGGTTGGTCCTTGGGAATAAATAAAGTTTATTTTGTTCATCAAATTATTTTTTTTATCATAACTGTCAACCTAGTCTGGAGGAGAGTTGGAGTTTATTCTTTTTGTGTCCATTACAGATGGCAAGAGGAAAGCATCTGAGGCACAAGACTCTCAGAATGCATCTGAATCCATGAGTCGACACAAATTCAGCACGGATAGAGGAGTCAATGCAACCGGAACGAAGGTAACGGACAGGAGGGAAGGGATGGAGCATTCTGACATTATCGCATGGGAGAGAGGGGGAGCGGGAGCTTCAGAAAGAGACCACTCCTCTGACGAGCTCAACAGCAAGTTCCGCTTACAGCGCCTTCGCTCCTCTTCATCCTCATCTTCCTCTTCTTCCTCTGCCTATGAGACTTCTGGCCCTCGTAGCTTTGACACTCCTACTCCCACTCCTAAGAGTCCACCTCCACTGGGGGTTTGTCTATCTCAAATAAACCCTGCTCCCTTAGCTCTTCCTTCTGGCACCAGCATGACCCTACCCAAGGTCCGAACCCCTCTGACACCTCGTGACAGCATCCAGCTCCTCAAGAAACACCACAGTCAGCCCCAGCCAGGCCTGGAACGACTCCATCAAGTTAACGTCACTATAGACATCGGATCGCCCAGTTCCCCATACCGCTGTAGTCTGCCTCTGGGTTCTGCCTCGACAATCGGGGTGGAGGAGACAGACATTGATGAGGGAAGCATGGAAGGGGTGGTAGAAGGCTTCACAGAGGAAGTAGCACCACATGATGGTGTCTCATTTGTGGGCTTGGCAGAGGAGCTTGAGCTGCTCGATCCGGAAGCTCTGAAACCACCTACTCCGCCTTTGCACCGTTTTCGTTCCTGGGTATGATGGATTCAGGAATGCGTGTCTAAAGCAAACTTATTCAAGACTTTCTTTCAGTACTTGGTTGTTACTGACTGCCCTTTTATGCATTCATGTTTTCTGTAGGAGAGTCATATCTATGCAGTTGCAAAGTCTGGTATGAGAGTTTCTGAAGCGAGCCCTGGTGCCAGAAATATGGGGAGAGGTAGGTGAACTGATCGGCATTTCTGTTTTAGCACCAGAACCATTACAAACAGCCATCACTCAATCACCAAACAATTACCAACCAGTTCACTCCATCACCAGCCGGTCATCACATCTCACTCACAAGATGTACCATCAACAGACTGATATGGCTTTGCTTCTCTTGAGCTGTCAGTGAGAGGCCAGGTTTTGTTTCATGTCACTTCCTCTCACCTGGGGGAGGACACACACCTGGACAGCTGAGACTACCACTGAAGCTTTTAAAAGCTTTTCATGGTGTCAGAACAGAGGCCTGGAATGGAATGGCTTCTTTCTCATTAACCTTGATGAAAGGACAAAGACAGTGTGTAATTAGCACTGTGCCTCCCCTTCTCCTTTTCCTTGACTTAGCTTACAGATTCCCAGAGCAGCTTAAGGAGATAGTGTTTTGGATATCCTGTGCACTCAGGAGGTATCTTAGAGCTACTTTGGTTATTTAAAAAATGATTAATATTACAATTTAATGAGCATGTGAAAGTTAGACTTGATTGTTTAATTATTTTTAGACTGCTGCCCCCGCGACCCAGCCCCGGATAAGCGGTAGAAGAAGAAGAACAAGAAGAAGTTAATAATGAATCATTTTGGATTTCAAATAAAAAATACAATTTTAATTTTATTTACAGTCAAATGGTTTTAATGGGGGAGGGGGGGGGCACGGTGGCTTAGTGGTTAGCAAGTTTGCCTCACACCTCCAGGGTTGGGGGTTCGATTCCCGCCTCCGCCTTGTGTGTGCGGAGTTTGCATGTTCTCTCCGTGCCTCGGGGGTTTCCTCTCTGGAAAATTGTCCGTAGTGTGTGAGTGAATGAGTGTGTGTGTGTGTGCCTTGCGATGGGTTGGCACTCCGTCCAGGGTGTATCCTGCCTCGATGCCCGATGACGCCCGAGATAGGCACAGGCTCCCCATGACCCGAGGTAGTTCGGATAAGCGGTAGAAAATGAATAAATGAATGGTTTTATATTGTTGGCTCATGTACTGAATACTGAATTTGCATGCGGTGGTATTCAGACCTCAGATGTAACTACAGTCTTAATCACTATTCAGAGAGTTGCTGCACATAGAATGCACAGAATGGAATTTGCGTAATGTGCATTTTAAATACAAGGGACATACTCATTTTAGTAACTGCTTTTGATAACCAGTTGTGTTCAATGTGGAGCCTATAATGGGAACACTGTGTGAAGCAAGAACATGCACAGAATGGATCCACCACAGGCCACCATGCATATATACATTCACGTTCATGTGTATGATCAGGTTACACAGCCAATCAACCTACATGCATCATTTTTGGGAAGAAACTGGAGTACCAGGAGAAAACCCATACAAACACGAATAGAACATGAAGAGAAACTCCACACACGGGAACCCAAACTTAATCTAGGACTACCCCCTGGAGCTACTAACTATTCTGAAAATGTTATTCTAAAAAACTATTCAAAAAATGACATATCCAGTTCATAGGATTAAAAGATATGTTCTGAGATCATTTATTTGAGTTCTCGTTACCTTGTAAATCGGATGTTAGCAGAATGCACAGAAATTTTTGGCGTTAGATATGAATTATTAGGCTTTAGTTTGCTACGTGATTTGTCTATAGAAACACTCCCTCTGGCTATGACACCTGTAGCAGACGTAATTACTTTCTGGCAAACCTTTTGTTAGTGCTTTATTCATTTTTTTGTTATTCTGCAGTGTCCACCTTCCCTCAGTACCCTGCAGCTGGTCCTTTCACAAACCTCATCTACAAGAATATCAGCATACCCGTGTACTCCACACTGAAAGGGGTGAGAACGTGTTTTTAAACATTTTCCTTACTGATGCTACCGGTAATCTACTTTGTCACTGAAAATTCTGAAGATGTTCACTAGTAACATTTTAATCTTGAGAGTTTTACTCCGCTTTCAGAAAGCCACACAGATCAGCAGTGCTCCTCTTCCTGATGAAGACTCCGGTTCAGAGGATGACAGCAGCTCACTGGCCAGCCTGCGTACCTCAACAGTGGGACCAGAGAAGAAGGGCAGCACCCCAGGCAGCCCCCGTGCTGTGAAAAGAGGTGAAGAAACATGACTGCCATTCTATAGTTACTTGATTTATTTTCCTCTTCTGAGGCTTTTTGAGTTGAATGAAATAGGTAGAAATACATAAACACACTAAATATTTTCAGACCTAAATTTTGGGGACCAATAAACAGTATTCTGTTCATCTTTATACACATACATAAGCCTTAAATTCTTGAGGGTGCACTTATATTCTCTGGTTTTATAAGCATCTTTTCTTATAGCGCATTTACATGTTTATAAATCACTCTGGATTTGAGTAACTGGCAACCGACTAACTATAAATGGAATTTTTAAATAATTGATGTGTATTCAATTTGAACATGCTAGGTTGTTTAGACATTCCTGTGGTAAATCTTCTCTAGTCCATAGTCTCTCTTTTGCCTTGTAGGGGTGTCCATGTCCTCTATCAGCTCGGAGAGTGATTACGCAATCCCTCCAGATGCCTACTCACTGGACAGTGACTACTCTGAGCCTGAGCAGAAAGTACAGCGTACTTCATCCTACTCCTGTGAGAGTGTTGGACCTGTATGTATCTCACCAATAATTCCCTCACTCAGTCTCCTCACTCTTATTATGTTTCTTCATACGAGGCTTTCTAGCCTTGATTTGCCAGTTTGTTTGTTTGTTTTTAATCACATTTACATGTACTGAATCCGTAAATGTAGTCAAATTTATATCGAGCAGTGTAAAGAGCTTACGTATAAGCCACCATTGTCTGAGACATTGATGTGTGTCTTTCTGTAGGAGACTCTCGAGAAATCTGGCTACCTCCTGAAGATGGGAAGCCAGGTGAAAGCATGGAAAAGGCGCTGGTTCATCCTGAGGAATGGAGAGATCCTGTATTATAAATCACCAGTGAGTACATGCATGAGACTAATTAGCACTGTGTCAGCTTCTGAGAAATTTGTATGCTGAATGATGAGAGGAGGATGACATGCTGGGAGAGACTGAAATAGCAAAAGCGGGTTATGGATTCCTTTCAGACAGGCTTCTAAAGCTTAAGGAATAAATAATTAAATAAGCAATGTTGAGGGGAGGGGATTGAGACAGTTCATAAAAAGACAGTCTTTGAAAAGAGAAACCTAAGCCTTAAATTTAAACCCATCTCTGCAGACAGTTACCAGCAGGGATGTGTGTAAGGAATTGCCGGGAGTGAAAACACGGATTGTATTATAACTGTCTAAGATGCAATGTTGAACAGAAGTAACAAACAAAACGATGGACAGATGTAACGAATGCATAAAAAGAATAACATGTATAGATGCTTGTATGACTGCTTACGTTTTATTGTTTATTATCTAGTATTATTACTATTATCGCAATCTATTAAAATTGACTTCAGTAGTACAGTTTTTTTTTTTGCAGTACTTATAACTTGTGCAGTACTGTGAAGCTCATTAATGGATTTAATTTCTAATATACTTTAGTAGATAAAATAGTACTTGAGAGTTATATTAACTCTGTGAATATGCACATAATGATGGATCTTTGTGTATGTCAAGATAATTATTTTCCTGAGCAATATATTTTAAATATCATGGTCTGCTAACATGTTTTATCTTTGTTACCTCCAAATCTGCTGTTTACATTAGGATTTCTGCTTGTTATGGTCTTTGTCATGTTGCTGTTACACTACACATTCATCAACAAAGTTTACTAGAGTTTAAACACACCAAAATTGTAGCCCAGAACAACAACTACTACACATAAATAAAACGCCGCCACATTAATGTTGCTTAATTTATTGAATGTCAAGGTGGAATATATAAAATATTTTGGAATAACAGTCATATACATGTTAGCTATTTGTGTATCAGTGTATTTATCTATATAGTGAGGTTTAGTTTAAGGGGTTGTGTAAGTATACTGCAGTATTAATGTTTGTTTTGGTTGTTCGGCACTCAGAGTGACGTGATCCGGAAGCCTCGAGGCCAGATTGAACTCAACTCTTCATGTCGTATAGCCCGTGGAGAGGGAGCACAGACTTTCCAGGTAAGACACGTGTACACGTGCGCACACACACACATGCAGACTTTCCAGGTGAAACACGTGTACACATGCACACACGCGCACACACACATTCAGACACACACACTTACAGTCTGCAATATGCCTCAAGAGCGCTTTAAGCAAATCTGTGAACTGAGGCTACCTACAGCAGGCTGTAATGGGAAACTCAGTCTGCTTGATATCTTAATCTCTCTTTGAAAAGTGCTGTCGCAGAAATTAATGTTTAGCCGTTTTGTGTTTACGTCATTGGATTACCAAAGTTGCAGGTTTGTTTTTGTTTTTTTTACCAAAGACTGCAATTCTCTTATGTCACTATACTGTAAGAAATTTATTGTCCAGCATTTGGGAAACTTCCTTTTTTAGTTTTTTTAAGTCTGAAAATCAAGAACAGTTCATTTTTGTACTGTAGTTAATCACAGAGAAGAAGACATTCTGCTTAACTGCAGACTCTCCCAACATCCTGGAGGAATGGATCCGAGTTCTCCAGAACATTCTTAAAGTCCAGGCCAGTGGACCATTCTCCACAGAGACACAAGCCAAGCCGACAGTGCGTGGCTGGCTGACTAAGGTGAGACACTATGAACGCATTCTCATTGCATCCTGTGATTGTACAGATGAACCCTAGAGCTTCCGGAAAGGTCTGCAGTGCCAGGACTCAATAACAGGGTTCTCAGGATCTGCACCATCAAACACTTAAAAGCCTTATTTTTCTTCACCTGAAACAGCTGTTTGAAAGCATTCAGCCAGTAAGACTACCTCCTAATGTACATGGCTGTTTTTAAATAGGATTTGTCAGTATGCCAGTTTCTGTGATTTGTGTGTGTGGTGTGTGTGTGTGTGTGGAGGTAAGGTTAAGAGGCTCTGGGCTCGATTGCTGGGTGGCTAACACATGTTGAGACAGAACTGAGGTCAACATGCCTGGAATTATTCCCAGTCTCTAGATTTTGATGTGAGCCAAATGTCCCTACAAGAATAGAAATATTTGATGGTTCTGATTTTGTGGGGACATTTAGGTGGTCCTTATTATTTCCAACCACCCCAACTGCCACTTTTTAAATTTATTGGGTTTTTTTTTTTGTTTTGTTTTTTAACAAAGCAAATTTATTTGAATACTACTGTGGATAACGTAAGGTGTGTGTGCGCGTGTGTATCTATCTGAATGACAGCTCAGACTGTAATGTATAGGTTCTTCCTGTGTGAAAGCTTTGAGCATTTAGTTTTAGCTTTTAACTGTTACTGCAGAAATCACTGCTGTTGCTACTCTGGTTTTTGACACCTTTGTGTAATAACCAGTGTAGTCCTGTTTTGTACATTTACGGATCTGTTTGTCTCATGTGTTTCGGCAGCTTTGCTTATCTTTTGTCATTTAATCTTTAGGTCAAGCATGGGCATTCAAAGCTCGTGTGGTGCACCCTAATAGGAAAGATTTTCTACTACTACCGTAACCAGGACGACAAGGTGACTGTACAATGAAAAAAATTCTATTCATTTTCTTCTGCTGTTATCTGTCCCGGCTATGCTGATATGTGTGTGTGTCAGTTCCCATTAGGTCAGCTGCATGTGCGAGAGGCACGGGTCGAGGAGGTGGACAGGTCATGTGACTCCGATGAGGACTATGAAGCGGGAGGACGGGGCTTCCTCTCTTCTCACTGCACTTTAGTTGTCCATCCCAAAGAGCAAAGCCCTACATATCTGCTCATTGGCACCAAGCAAGAAAAGGTAAGTCATAAAACTAAAGAAATATCATCATTTATCAAAAAGTATTGTTTACATGGTTATAAACCTGTTACAGATGGTTTATTGATTTTCAAAAAATGATTGTGACCCTGATGCCTATGCTGGGTTTTATTTTTTAAGTCTTATTTTTAACACAATTTTTTGATTAGAAAGACTGTTCTTAGAATAATAATAAAAATATTAGATTTAAGGTTTTTTTTCTGGGATTTTACTTGATAGTTCTTGGCCTAAGTTCATCAACATTTATGTCTTCCCATGAACATGGTTAAATTACTTTTGTCTACCTATTTGCTCATCCATATTTTTGGTCTGTGCATACAGTACATGTGTAAGGAGAAATGACCTAATATCAGTTTATGTTACACAAGGCAAGTCAAACCTGAAAATCTTTTATTTGATTTTTGCTTTCTGCTAGGATACCTGGCTGTACCATCTGACTGTGGCAGCAGGAAACTGTGCCAGCCTGAAAGTGGCCACAGAGTATGAGCAGCTGATTGGAAAGCTTTTGGATGTGGATGGAGATCCAGGTGAGACAATGTGAATTGTTAAAAGCACTATACAAACAAATCGCTACTGAAGAAGGCACAGCCATCTGTCTGGTGTATAATGCAATCAAATGGATAGATTTAAAGTGTAATGTTTTCAATCAAAGCTGACCTTTTTTAGAAGTTTCCTCCAGACATAAGACAGTGTTAATGGCCGTTTTGAAGTCTCCTGTAATGGCAATTAAATTTGTAACCGAATCTACTAATGTGCTTGTTCTCACTGTGTGTGTGCAGACTCTACTCTGTGGAAACATGAGGTGCTGTGCTTCAGTAAGGAGGGTTTGCGTTCCCCTTTGACCACATTGCCTTCTGAAGCACTTCAGACAGAGGCTCTCAAACTCTTTAAGGTTTGCACTGCTCTTTTTCCTCCCTTAGACACACACATTCCGTTTTTTTTTTTTTTCGTTTTTTTTCTTCATTGACCTTGTGTCCTGCCCTGGCTCTCCTCTGCTCTCTTTCCGTTCTTTTTCTGTTCCTTCTCTTTCTGCCTCATTTTCCTGTGTCCTCTTGTTCTCCCTTCCTTTACTCTCTAATTTGGTTCAGACCGACCTTTTTTCTTCCACTCCTCTCTCTTTTTTCTTATTTTTCATCTCTTCCCTTTTCACTCCTTTATTGACCTTATACAAGGAGGACGTACGGTGCAGCTCAGTGTGTTCTCATAGCATCTAAGAGACTCTCTGTCTCTCCCACAGTCAGATCAAAGTGAGAGCAGCCGGGCCGCCACTCATTAGTGTGCTGTATGAAGATAATGGGCTGGATTAGGCTCTGATTGAGGCAAGCCTCAGCCACTCCTTCAACTTACTGTATAGAGCCCAGTGTTATACAGCAGGAGAAAATCTTTCAGCTTGGGTTCAAAGAGAAGCCTTGATTTTGTCTTAAAGAGGCCTTCTTGCTGCTACTTTTTCCCAACCTCCTTCTACTGCATTTCATTCACAGTTAACATTGGTTTATATTCATTTCTCTACACTTCCAATGTTCGCTGCACATGGGTTCCTATACAGAAAGTCAAGCCTTTTTAGCTAGATGTTTGATCCTAAAGCCTCTCTTGATGTAATGGATTAGT
Source organism: Tachysurus fulvidraco (assembly GCF_022655615.1). Taxonomy (NCBI): domain Eukaryota; kingdom Metazoa; phylum Chordata; class Actinopteri; order Siluriformes; family Bagridae; genus Tachysurus; species Tachysurus fulvidraco. The sequence continues at coordinate 10,578,604 of NC_062529.1, forward strand.
TGACAGGTATATTTTTGCAGTAAGTAATTTAATGTATTTTTTCTGGGCACACAAATGGATCATCAATTTGAAATTAGTCCGATCGTACGCTCGCACTGTCACTGTGTGTTCAGCTTGCCATCTAGTGGCAGTGCAAATGCATGAAACTAAAGCTATCCGATTAAATAGACCAGGGTACTCAAAAGGTACACAAGCCTTGAACTCCCTAAAATGTTTATTTTAGATTTATAATTTAAAACTAAACATATAATTTAGGAAATAGAATTTAGACTGAATTTCCTTGTTTTCACTTGCTTTCTTTTATCATATAGTGAACAGTTATAAAAGGGATATGACTTACAATCACACTGTTCAGTGAAACCCAGATAAGGTTAGCTTCCTCTCAATATTATTTCCTCATCTGGCCATCATCTCAGGGAGTTTTTCCTCACCACTGTCACCTTTTGCTCATTAGACCTCAATTGATTTATTTAAAATTTATATTTGGAAAGTATATATATTTCTGTAAAGATGCTTTGTGATAATGTCAATTGTTAAAAGTGATATACAAAAAAAACCCCTGAACTGAATTGAACTGGAAATTTGCTAAATTCTGTTTTGTTTTGGGGTTTTTTTTATCATGAAGTAGATTTATTTTATCATGAAGCCTTTTTTTTTTTAATCATGAAGCCTTTATTTTCATCACATATACAGTACAGCACAGTGAAATTTTTTTTCACATATTCCAGCTTTTTGGAAGTTGGGGTCAGAGTGCAGGGTCAGCCATGAGGGGTGCTGCGTAGTATCCCTAGCGCATGGAGGGTTAAGGGCTTTACTCCAGGGCCCAACAGTGGCAGCTTGGCGGAGCTGCGGCTGCCCATTCAGCATTCAGACCATTTAATGTACATGAATTTGCAAGGAGTGCTTGAATCATTGTGTATACCTTTTAATAAAATGAATAATAATAAAAAACACTAATGGTATGTTCTCTATTATTTTCCTCTCTAGTCATGTCAGTTGTTCATCAACGTGCTAGTGGAGGCGCCGTCCATAGACTATCACACTTCTCTGGCCCAGAGTGCATTACAGGTGTGTTTAACACACCCTGAGTTACAGAATGAGATGTACTGTCAGCTGATTAAACAGACCAACCGCCGAATGCCAAACAACTATTCTCTCACACAGGTTTGTCACGTACACACAACACACGCATATATATTCAGGAAAGGCTGAGACTAAAGTGAGCCATAGTCTAATTTTAGATCTCACCCTCCCATCTCTCTCTCTCTCTCTCTCTCTGACAGTGTTGGCAGCTATTGTCTGTGTGTGTTGCCCTTTTCCTGCCCCAGCATCACTTCCTGTGGTACCTGCGTCAGTACCTGCAGCGAAACGCAGATCCAAAGTTATTATTTTTTTATAATAATACAGTAATACTCATATATATTCACACTCTGAGTCAGTAACTAAATGAGAAAAGCTATTTTTGTTTCAGCTATTTGTGTGTGTGTGTGTGTGTGTATTTGTGTAAAGGAGTGAGGTAGGAAAGTATGCTGTGTACTGTCAGCGGTCAGTGGAGAGAGTGTTGCAGAATGGAGAACGGGAAGCCAAGCCTTCTCGCATGGAGATCGTGTCTATTCTGCTGAGAAACCCTTACCATCACTCACTACCATTCAGCATACCTGTCCACTTTATGAACAACACCTACCAGGTAAACACACATACACTATAAGGTCAAACTTATGTGGACACCTGACAATATTTGGTTTTGTTGTCACAAAGTTCAAGGCACATAATGATTTAGAATATCTTTGTATAAATGAATGTCAGCTGTCAGGGTTCACTTTCCTGACAGAACAATAATTTCCTGCCAGAACAATAGGGGGCATTTCGGCATTTGTGTTTTGTGTCGTGTTTTTGTGTATGTTCATGTTCACATTTCTTTGTCCCGCCCTAGACTTAATCGCATTCCTGCCCCTGCACACCTGTTCTTTATGTTTCTCTGACTATTTTTTCTTATTTGTACCTGTTGTCTTGAGTGTGTGTGTGTGTGTGTGTGTTTGCTGAATCCTCCTCTTTTGTCTACCGTTTCGTGGTTTTTCGGTCTCAAGGACAGCACAGAACCATGACCACAACTAAACACTGTGAATGAATTAGAACACTGTTCAAGATTGGACTGTGATGGTTAGGTGTCCACATACTTTTGGCCACATATTTCTATTTAAATTTCTCTCTACTGGCACCCATCATGCAAATAAGTATATTGCTAGCAAAACGCAACCTTTATAAAATTGATTAAAATGGATGCTCTAGGTGGTGGGATTTGATGGGTCCACCACAGTAGAGGAGTTTGTGAACACGCTTAACCAGAGAGCAGGCATGAGGAAGCCCCAGCTTTCAGGTTTCGCCCTCTTCACAGATGACCCCTCAGGAAAGGATCTCGAGCACTGCCTCCAGCCTGCTACCAAGGTAATACACACCAGAGAACAGCTTATTGTTGTAATATTGCACACACATTGTACACCTCTGTAAAAACCAATACATGCATAAATAAATAAATATATGCATATTAACTTTTATAAAATGATTACATATGAGCTGACAATTTGGCCAATGCAGGTAATGGATAATGATTAATCCATAATGGATCGTTTTCAAATAAGTATTGTAAATTAAAAATAATAATTAGAAAATGTAAATTTTAAAAAACTAAAATAAGATTGTATAAGTTCTGATCTCTAAATTGCAGCATCAGGAGCTACAGTACTAGTTACTACAATATGATGTTAAAATTTATTACCTGGCCATTTATTACAACTGGCCAGGAAATGTTTTGTTATGGCTGCTAAATCCTTAGACTGAGCCGACACCAAACAAATTCTCTATTCTCAGTCGATGGAGATGTTTAAATCTGTGAATCCCATGGGCAAGTGACCAATAAACCTATTTGTATGTATCAGATTTGCGATGTAATCTCAAAGTGGGAACAGGCCCTGAAAGAACTGCAGCCAGGAAAGTGGGAGGGGACACGCATTGTGCGCTTAACATACAAAAGCAGGTGTGACATTAATATCCATTTCTTCTTTTCAATTAAAAGACTATAACAATCAGCATTCTTTTACGCAACATAGAGGTTACATTAGCCTGGTGTTCTGCATTTTCTAGGCTTTGTTTCCGAGCACAAGCGAAAGGAGAGACAGAGAGAGAGCGCCTCCTGTTGGCGTATCAAGTGAATGAAGAAGTTCACCAAGGTCACTTTCCAGTCAGTAAAGAGCTGGCACTGGAGGTCGCTGCCCTCATGGCCCAGGTGTGTTGGAATAGAAAGCGTTGGGATGTATGTTCATTTTTAAATATGAGAAAATGAGTTTGTAGTTGCATGTATGTGATGCAGGTGGAACATGGAGACGTGGACAGAGCACCAGCGTCTCCTGGTGGCTCTCCACAGCCTAAGATTCAGCAGATTATGCTGCAAGTTCTGGATCGCTTCTACCCCAGACACTACAAGCAGGACCGCAACATAGAGCAACTCAGGTTATATTAATTCATTAATTAATTAAACATATACTGTACATATAGACCCCTGAGTCATGTTTGCCTTAGAGGATACAGACTAAATTCATGAACCCACATGACCTGGAATGAGCAGCCGTTTCTTCTACAGGGAGCTGGCCGAGCGGCTGGCCACTAAGTGGTCTGTCCTGCAGGGATGCACTGCTGCTGAATGTGTGAGGATCTATTTGACTGTGGCTCGCAAATGGCCTCTGTTTGGAGCCAAGCTATTTAGTGCAAAAGTAAGGGTAGATCTACAAGCTCAGAATGTTCAGTATTAAATTAAAAAGGATGTTTATATTGCCTATTTAACCGTTTTAATGTACATTTCTTTTTCAACGTTTAGCCACTGCCTCCTTCCACACTAGAGCAGACACAAGTGTGGCTTGCTGTCAGTGAGGACGGGTTAAGCGTATTAGATTACAGCATGGTAAGTGTGTGTGTTTATTGATATGCATTGCTTTTACCACTTGACATCTCAGATCATTAGTGCCCTTTACTTGAGGCTGCCAAATACTTTTCAGAGCAAAATTTGTCATTTTCTTGACTTGATTTACTGGAAATGTCTGGATCAATTAGCAAATACTTGACTTGAGTATTTAAGGGTAAGCACTTATTCTTGACCTAAGCATGTTGGTTTGGAAATATTTTCAGCTGCAGTGCTTCCAAAATCTCTGACCCAAATGGCCACTTACTGGCTTCCCCGTGACCTCTTGTCGGCTGAGCTCTGTAATTTGTCGTCTCTCGTCATCCTCCCTTTTCAGTTTAACCCCATCTGCTCACCATCCTTGTTAAAATGTAAAAAAAACAAAAAAAAAAAACAGTTTAATCTCTCTGTATTCCTGCTTGTTTGCTAGGTCCTCTTGAGTATTTCAACATGAGGTTGATCTAATATGTTAATTTTTATGTAGCACCTGCTGGTCACATATCCATATCAATCTGTGATCACCTTTGGTGGGTGCAAAGAGGACTTCATGGTGGTGGTCAGCCAGATTAAAGACCAGGCTCTGGGCAAGAAAACTGTGGACAAGCTTATTTTTGCAATGGCTAAACCAAAGGTAAGTGGGGTTATAATATATTAAATACTTAACAGCTCCACCATCCATTCATCAATTAAATCTCAGGATATCGGATATGCCGGATACTGGTTACTGTTCCATCAATATTTTATTGCATGTAAATACAATTTTATAGAGATTAAATTTTTTGTGAACTAAGGTGGACATTAAATCACTCAATAAGCAAGATACACTCTTTAACACCTTCCCATCTTTGCTATATCAGGATGTTAAAAGTAGATTTTCACACATTCAGTCAACATCCCTACCTGCTAGTGCAGACGGAGGTCAGCTGCATTAGAGCATTATGCAATACATGAAATGCCAGTCAGCTCCAGCGTGGCACTCACATGTGTATTGTATCACATGTGCTTTACCACAATACAAAGGGCCATATTAGATGCTTGAAATCGAATCATGTAGTGGATACATGGGGGAAAAACCTTCTAACTAAGTTTTCTCTCTCATCTGCTTGAGCAGATCCTGGAGTTGACTTTACTGATGGCCAGCTACATCAACTGGACATCAGGCTTCTCAGCAGCTGGGAACCAGGCACAGTCATCCACACTGGGATCTCGAAACAGGAAGTTGCGTGACATAGACAGCAGACATTTCCCCTCAATGACATACACAACCAAAGGTCCCACACTTTTATGAGCACTAATCATTCCTGAGCAAATACTTCATACATGTACACAGGAGAGAAAGCTGAAGGTGAAGAGTCATCCAGGTTATCATGGGCCGAACACATCAGCCTCAGACTGCAGGAGACAGAGAGTAGGAAATACAACAGAACACTGTCAATTAGAATAATAATGAAGCGTGGCCTTATATAGAATAATAATAAGCTACATGTTCCTTGGAGTTCTATGTATTGTGAGCCACTCAGATAAAGGGATTTCAGGGTCACACTGATGCTCTTATCCTTTGCATTTTCTCTTCCATATCGCTCTTCTACTCTCTGATGAAGTTACATTGGAAATGGCATTTATCCACCGTTGGATTTGGAAGCAATCAAACCGCTAACTGAACAAAGACACAGACCACAACATGTAAACTGTTCATGATTTTCAAAGACTTTCCAGTCAGAGTTCGGTCACATTTACTTTATTCGGTTGACCTACTATTTAACTAGCTTGCATCTTCATTTTCTTTGCCTATGTCTGTGTTAGATTAGTATTCGTTTTTATTCCTATTGCTGGTTCAGACCATTTCACCTGCCACTTGTAATTACGTTTTTCAGGTACACTTTTTAATGACTACACTGTTGGGAAAGTGTAGCTTATATAAGTCATATCATGCTTCTTGGAACAGTTAAAACATTGCAGAGAATATTTATAATATAACCAGTGACAGAAAAGCCTTTATTGCTAGATGACATCAGATATTTCAATACCATTTCAGGGTATAAAAGAATATTCAGTTAATTAGCATAATAAATACCAGTACGGGTAAGTCTTTTTGTTGTTGTTGTTGTTGAAATAACATTAACATGTATATCGGTTTTAAAGCCCTCTTCTAATTGGAACTGACAAAAGCCCTGCACATTACATTGTTGGTTGTTAGCTGTTTTATTAGAGGTTAAGTACCTAAAGCACAGTCTATCATGTCTGTTACATCGCAAGCCTATACTGGAATATATTGGACGTGCTACTCAGGAACATCTGTTTCACATACAGAGCTACAAATCGAACATGATTATACCAGTTCAAAACCCGCAGCAGTAAACTGTTGACATCAAACACAAAACTAACAAGTGTTTCAAAGTTAGAAATCTAATAGGACACACTGCTCCCCTCATAGGCACTAGCTTTAGAACAGGATGTTGACCTTCCCTGTGTGCTAATGTAGATATTAATCTGCAAATGAGCTAAAATTTAGTGACTTGAATTGCTCTATGGATCAAACCACTGTTTCGAAGTTTTTCTATTTATTTCTTTTCTCATAATATTGCTAATTTTGGTACGAAAAATAGTTTGCTTTAGTAAATCATTTTGCAGGTCATTGAGTTGTTATTTTAGGTATAAATCCAAAGGATAATATTCTTTGAACTGTGTGCATGAACAGTAGTTGAACATGCTGTTAAGGTGACAAATATTCAATGCATAGATTGGACCTTTTGAAAATAAAAGGTACTTTGTGTTCTTATCTCATTGCATGTTTTGTATTTTATTTTTTAATTTTTAATTTAAGAACATATAAAGCTACAATACCAGTGCACTATTTGCAAGATCATGATTTCAGCCTGGGGGGCACAGTGACTTAGTGGTTAGCACCTTCGCCTCACACCTCCAGGGTTGGGGGTTCGATTCCCGCCTCTGCCTTGTGTGTGTGGAGTTTGCATGTTCTCCCTGTGCCTCGGGGGTTTCCTCCGGGTACTCCGGTCTCCTCCCCCGGTCCAAAGACATGCATGGTAGGTTGTTTGGCATCTCTGGAAAATTGTCTGTAGTGTGTGAGTGAATGAGAGCGTGTGTGTGCCCTGCGATGGGTTGGCACGCCGTCCAGGGTGTATCCTGTCTTGATGCCCAATGATGCCTGAGATGAATGAACACACAGGCTCCCCGTGACCCGAGAAGTTCGGATAAGCGGTAGAAAATGAATGAATGATTTCAGCCTTTCGAAGTGTACATCAATGCGTAGTTCAGTATTAACATTCGTACGTTTCTGCTTTCTGTTGAAGAAACGAGAACCTCTGAACCATTGCTCTAAAACATTAATTTATATATTTTTGCTCTACATTATGATCATTTTAAGACCTTACCAATTAAATTAGGTCTTTTTTTAATGTGTGTATTAATAAATAAGGAAATAAATAAGTAAATGAAGAATCAAATGAAAGAATATAATCAATCTGAGTCCTGGCCAACATGCCAGTTTATGAACCTAGTGGAATTCCTCTGTATGTAACTACGTCAAATTGCTAATGGTGTTTTCCTGCCAATGGTGTGCTATAAATTTTTCATTTGAAAATTAAACAGGGAGAGAGAGCTCTCATTAAGAAGAAAGACAGCATTGTGCTTGTTTGTATACCTGACACTCAATACAGAATTGATGTATAAGGAAAAAGAACATGCTGTATAGAGCAAATAGTTTGGTATGACGTATAATCTGGTAGAACCTGTTTGTTTTTGTTTCGCCTGTAATTTTCTTTCTTTTGAGACATGGATAGACATGTTCTGCCTGTAGGTAATTGGTTACTAATGGATAAGGGGAACCAAGACATGGAAATAAATGGATTCTGTTTAACAGTTTGTTGCTGCCTTATCACCAGGTTTGTTGGGTTTTGTGAGGTAAAAAATAAATACAATCACCGTAAATCAGGGCAGAACCTTTTCCACTCTCAATGGGAAATGATAACAATTAAGTAAAAAATATTTAGGGAAGAAATAATGGAAATCTGGTTGTGAAAACTGAGGATATGGCTGTGTTCAGAAAAAAACTATCACATTCATTCTCATGTTTAATAGTAATTATCTTACAGATTATATAAGTGAAATTATTCATATTTACCCCAACTGCTGTTTCTGTGGGATTTTCTTCAGATCTTCTTGATTTCATCTGACTCCTGAAGCCATGGTACACGCAGAGCTTACAAAGCATGTATGCGGTCTCATTGTTGAAGGATATTGTTCAGCAGAGGGAACAAATAGAGAAAATTGAGTAGCACAGTGAGATCAAGAACAGAGCATGCTTCCAAAATTTGACAGAGACGTACCAGTGAGGCTGCCAAGACACCTACGAGAAGAGAACATTTGACAAGTACAGATTACTCTGCATGTGACAACAATCTCTCATATTCTTTAGAATTATGGGTTAAGCGGTAGAACTGTTGGACACACACACACACACAAAAAAAAAAATCCAAGCTCAACTAAATGGCCCCTAAACCATATGGCAAAATATGTTATGGTCTGATGAGACCAGTTCTGAAAGTTATAGTAATTACATTATTCCAAAATGCATATAGGCAAAAAAACATCACTTAAAGAACACTATCCGAACGGTGCAGCATGGTGGTGGCAGCATCATGCTTTTGATCTGCTTTACTTCAGCCAGAAATGTAGTGTTATCATGTTGGAACATGGGAATCATTGCTCGCTCCAAATACCAGTGAGGTTTAATGCAAAACTTTCAGGTATCTGCTACTAAGCTAACAGTGTATTTATTAGCACAACTGAGACCGAAAGCATCAATCCGAATCGACAAAAGAAAAGCTTAACCAAAGGGTTTCTGCATGAGCTAGCCTGAGACCAGAACTTAGTACTCAATGGATCTAGAATGTTTTTCAAACACTGGGTCCAGTTGTGTCTCTAACCCAGTGCTCCTGCATCTGTCACTGTGTGTCACTATGTGTGTCCTTTTATTAAGTCACACCATCAATGCACTTCGAAACCTGCATCGGAGTAATAAAATTATTTATTTACATGTACAAGATCGGCTTTGGCTTATTTAATTTAATTGGCACTATTAATTCTAGCCTGCAGCACACTAGTAGCTGATTTTGTGCTGAATTCCTGCATTAAATTTAGATACCCAGAATGCCACGATGCATTATTCCTAACATTCATCAGGGTGGTCTCATATTCATGTGGACTCATGTTCAGTAAATCAGAAGCAGGCAATGGCATCAGTCATTATCTGTTTGTCTGTATGCCAGGTGGCTGTACTCAGTTCAACCTGTGTTTTTTATTACACTTTTGCATTCTTGCTTAAAGCTCATGTATTTGGCTCATATCTGCCATGAGCAGATGTTTACTCTTCTCTTTCTGGCCATCCAAGCCTGACGCCAAGGTCTATTGATTGTGAAGTTTTATTAATAACATATTTTGTCAGCCCACAAGTGGTTATTACAGAGAAACACCACTAGTGTTGCATGGGAGCTGTGCTGTTAGTCTGAAACAAGACAAACAAGACACTTCTAAAATCCACAATAAAGATCAAGACTTGGAGGAGGCCCTACTTTCAACTATAGAAAGTATACAATGTACAGAATGTATATACAGTGTTCATGTACAGGAGATTTGAAAATAGTGATCACAGTTTAAAATAAATTCATATCATGTAACTTATAGCTGTAGTAGCTTTAGAAGCTGACTGACATTTACATTTGATGATATTTTTTATAATATTACTGAGGTGAGCTAATTCCCAGACTATTATCAATAGTCTATATTTATATTTTTCACTGTAGTTTTTTTTATTTGTTATACTTTAAGATGAATTGCTGTATAATAGTATGAGTAGTTTAAGTGGGCTGTAATCAATAACAAGGGAACAAATTTAGTACTACATAAATACTGTAAAATGTTGTAAAGGTTTTTAAATTAACCATGCAAATATTACTGAAGTATTTTTGTATATAGTTCCTGGGGCACATCAACAACTAACCCACACTACGCTTTGTCTAACAGCCATATCGTTTGCTTTTGTTAACTTCCTTGCATAACCCGAGTAGCTTTTGGATCCTCTTGGCTGTCTTTTTTCATGTGTTTTTTTTTTGTTTGTTTTTTTTGTGCCGGTTCCAGTTGCAGTTTCGTTGCAGGGTACATCATCATCAGTGTCTCACACTGAGCAGCAGGTTATTCCTGCCTCAATACAGAGAGGACACATGAACACATCCTCTCTGCAGTCATGAGTCTGTACGACTCCACGTGTATCTTGTACATTTGTGATGTCATGGTGAATTTTCTGTACTTGAGGATTAGCTTTATGAATTTTGCTCATTTTTACACATTGTTATAACCTCTGATTTTGCACATAGCTATAGTCTGAGTATATATTAAGTTTTGTATATTTTGTGTAGTTGTCAAGTTCAACTTTCTATATGGTCTCTAGTTCTTTTGTCTTTCTGCTGTAACACTAGAAGCCTACAGGGCTACAAACTGTAGGCTTATTTCACAAACGCGGTGTTCATAAATAAGTTTTTATTAACTGTAGGTTATAGCAAAAGAGTTAGGATACAGAAAAAATAGAATACAGTCTATTTACAGCACTTATATTTACCGCTCGCTTAATGAAACTTAATATCTTAGCGCTTTGGCTACCGGTAACGACGTAATGGGTTGTTAAATTTAGACACTGATCCCAAAGGGCACTAAAAGTCCAGCTCTGGTCCAGCTAAATGAGACGAGACCCAGTCTACTGCTTCAGCCCAATCGGCTGTGTGTTCATTCATTTGAATAGCATATCAGAGCAGGTCGTACAAAGTAAAAGCACCTCCTGTTTATTATGTAAGCAGTTAATATTCAATCACTTTATATTCAGGTTCAAGTTCAGTTGGGACGAGTCTGCTAGACAGGGCTACGTCCTAATAGACATATTTGCTGGGATTATAAACAGCTCACTAACAATTTCTGAATCCCACTTTTTCTAACCACAGACAAGCGATGACTGTGAATAGGAGTTTTGTACATGAGGCGTCTCATCAGATCATTGCAGGCGGATCAGCAGGTAGGTTCTCTACCTGTACTTTAGCTAGGCTAACATAGCTAGCACTTTACCGTTACTGTACCGTAAACACACACATGCATTTATATTGTTCATAACGAGTATTCGTATGTTCGCAACGATAGCTCAATCATTGCACTTATAATCTGTGTGTATATACAGGGCTAAATTAAAGAATGAAGCGTCAACAGCTTTTAAATGGGTAATTTTCCTAACCGGAAGGTGTTGGAGAAATCTTTGGAGCACACGCGCCCAGTACAACAAGTTCCGCTTTTAGTCTGTCCCTTAGGAAAACCCACTGGGAAGGAGTGTAGCATAGGATACCTGTTTTTAACTTTAGATCAACTCCAAGCATGTTATTCCATCCTAAACAATTCTAGTGGGCTACTAAACTGCTGCTTTGTTTTTTTTTGTTTTTTTTTTGGAATCCTGAATTTTTTTGAAAAGCCGGTTGAACTGGTACATCATCAGTGCCAGCTGGTAACTTGCCAAAACTAAAAAAAAATAATTATCCAATTATTTCCAATTAAGTGTTATTTTCTTAAAACATGAACAAACAAACAAAACCCCCACTAATTTACAACATTGCTGTAAATGTTTCATTCCAACAGCACTTAACAGTTTACTAGCTGTTCCTGGACTTTGTAGTGGTGAAAAACCACTATCTGAATTTGTGTCTGTTTGGTGCTTTGAATATCTGCTTCTATATATATCTGAGTTAAAAACTAAAGTGTTTCATTTTAAGTTTAATTTCTTTTAAATTAAAACGAACTAAAAAAGCCCCATGGCAAGTCTACACAGGGTTAGATTGCCAGCAGGGTTTGTGAATTCCAGCTCTGACAGATCCACAACTTTATCACTTAAGTTTATAATTGGCCTCAGCTAATGATGTGTTCAGGACTGTTTGTAATCCCATTCAAGCACATGTTTTTGTTTGTACCTGCCAGAGATATTTTCTAATCCTTTCATTTCCCCCAAATTCATTTAGAGAAACAGACCACCTCACCTTTATATAATAAGTGTGGCAATGATTGGAGTTTTATATCTGATAGCTCTGTCATGCCTACTTGAAAAAGTTAAAATCTATTGCTCATGTGATATTTATTTTTTTAACTTTAAGTACTGATGCACCCCTCCAGTTTCAACCTAGTTCTGGTTTCAAGACGCATCATCTATTCAACCTGTATAATGTCTTAATATTCAGTTACGTCCATAATGTTTTGGCAGCTTGCCAGGGATTTGCTATGTATTGTACTCAGAAAATATTTTAATTCATTGATAACATCACTCAATTCATTTGCTCAGCACGGTACTACTTACACATCATTCCTATCTCAACAAGCTTCTAAGTGTGTACATAACACCTCATACACACAGGGCATTTGATGGTGGTCTCCTTGATAGTAATCCTATATCCTGATGGGCCTTTATTGGCAGATATCTTAGAATTAATACCCCTGGGTTGCCCATGACTGCCTACTTAAACTCATGGTTTGTTTAGTTTTAAAATTGATTAATATTTAATAGCAATTATATATAATTATATATGCAATACATTATACTGATGTATTCATTCTTTAGCTTTTCTCCATGGACATTCTGGCAGAGTAACTTTAATAGATTTATCTAACTTTGTTTCCAAATACATCTTGATTGATGAATCTCATGATGAATCTCATGTTTATCGTTAAACTGAGATTAAATGGATTCGTATGTGAACCTTTGTAAATGCTCATGTAAATGTTTAAGGTGTTCCCTTTTAAATGTTAACACCATAAGTGACAACATATTATGTTTTTAAAAACACTCTCATTAATAAGGGCATACACTATTATACTTCTCCTAACAGTAACACTGAATGATTATTTATGTAGATTTCTGTAATGCTGCCTATGATCACATGTTTTGTAAAGAGTAGAAATGCTCAGAAAGGAAATATATTTATTATTGCTACCTTGGTGTCCTGGTGTCCTCTGTGAACTCTGTAACTGTAGTCATATTTACTGGTCATCTGGGTCTGGACTCTGTTTCTGCGGTCAGTTGGCAAGGTTTAATAGGCTGCCTGGTGCGGTCAGTTCTCATCGTGTAGAGTAACCTCTGTGTTCTTCTGTGTCCAGCTTTCCTTTTATAGGACTGAGGAGACAGCAGTATTAAGCTGTGTCTCTCAACACAGGGTTTAGGTGTGTGTGTGCGCACGCTCTTGGGGTTACTGGTTGGATGATGTTGTCTCACTTGGACATTTACATAGACGTATCCATTTGCTCACATTTAATTTAGTTGTTTAAACGTCAGACTCAATATTTGTGTTATTTAGAAGATGGGAACTTAAAATAGATTCACCAACATTTCTGTTCTTACTTTAATAATATTTATTATGTTTGTAAGATTCAGTCATACACCACCAGGGGGAAGCATTGTATCTTTTTACCTAATTAGATTTTTTTTTTCAGCCTGAAAGCTTCGCTTTCATTTGGGCAATAAATGCATAGACCATGTAAAAATGTAGATGGAAATAATATTGAAATAACTTTTCAGTGCTTTTTCAGGCTAATGCTATTTCAGTATTTAACGTTAATCCGCATCTCTCTTTATCATCCCTTAGATTTGTTCTTGGTTTAAACATAAAACCAATATTATTAATATGTTTTATTTTGTGTACAGTATTTTTATTTTATATTCCTCATTTTATACTAATAATACAAACCATGACATTTATCCATTTTTTTAATCCAATTTTAAAATATCCATTTTATTAATTTTATTAATGAATTTTTTTATTCATTCAACATTAATAGGTTGAAAAAACAACAACGTATCTGGATCACCAATGTAATAATTCATATATTTTAAAAAGTGCTAATCCATTTTATGTATTATGCAAATCGTATTAATTATTTTATTTTGCAATTTCCTTTTTTTTTTTTTTTTGGTCTTAATAAAAATGAGTCATTTATTTCTGTTGAGTCATTTATCTCAGTTATTGCCAAATTGTCAGGAAAAAAAAACCTGTCAGATTTTACCTTAAGTGTTTTGGTAGTCATTTCCTCTCTACTTCCATGTTGCTCTGTGTAATTTGGTAAGATTTGTACAGAAATGTTTAAGTTATGATTAGCTTCTTTGTAAACGTATCCGCCGACTGCAAATGGAGTGTGTCGGAAAAAGACAGACAGCTTAAGTATGATTGAACTCAGTCCACTTCTGTGCAAGCCAACTGTCAGGCCCTCACTTAAAATGCACTCAGAGCTTACTAATTTTAATGGTCTTAAACTGTGTAATGAGCTTTAGGGAACAAGGATCAAATAAATCAGTATATTCAGATTAAGGAAGAAGAAAAGTAACAACAGAAGGAAGATCAAATAAATAGATGCAAAGTGAAATAGAAACTTGGGCAAGGTTATTCACTGACTTTAGATATCTGATACAAATGAGCGTTTCCTCTCAGAGGCACAATTGGCTGCCATAATCAGAGTTCAATTAGGCCTAATATTTATTTCCAGAAACACTTGTACATATTTCGGCAGGGCTTTGATTGAGCTCCCTGTGGACATGCTGTAGACAGATGTTTAGATGATCTCATGTTTGATGTAATGTTGATTTTGGAACGTTACTTCACTGTATCTGCTCTAAATCTACCCCTTCTGTGTCAGTTTGGGATTGTCCTGTATGAATGTACTTTGGCTTACTTTAGTTTTACTTTAAGCTTCTGGTTTATGTACTGTAAAAGATAAGCTGCTTAAATTAATGCCTTATATGTTTTTTACTGAAAATGATCCTTTCTTATAAAAAAAAAAAGTCTACCGAAGGTTTAAATATGGGTGATTGGAAAAATCTGTTTTTATTTTTTGCATGAATTTGTCTATTATCGGAATTGGAATATTTGCACTTTTTTTTTCTTCTCTTGAGAATTAAAAGCCCATATTATGAGTTTGAGTAAGTTCTCTAGTAAACCACAGCAAACATTACAAAAACAAACAGAGGAGATTTATTGAGCACTAACACTAATTATGCATGAGGAAATGTGCAGGATCATAATGTCACAAGAAATCAGTTGACTGCAGCCAGGCATGAATTACAATGGGAAAACATGAAGTAAGCGCTCAGCCTCTAAAAGAAAACACACACACAGATTTTCTATAGGTACTATCACAGAAGGAGGGAATGGGTCTGATCAGATATGCCCCGTTTGAGTCATTGTAAGCACTACGTGAAGTGACTGTTGTGTTTTCTGGTAGATTTTCCCTTTCATATTCTGCACAAAGGATTGATGATAAATCCCAGAGTACCCTGTAAGACTTCTAGGACCCTGCCCTTTGGTGGCCGATTAGGTGGAACTACTGTTTAACTACTTCGAGTGTGTGCTGCTTTTGGGGAAATCAGCTCCGGATCAGAGATGGGCCTCTGTTCTGAGCTGATGGAGTTTTTTCCTCTGCTTGTGTTATGTATGAGTTGAGCAGCAACTACTGACGTTATCTTAATGAGTTGATTTATAGCACTGGCTGTACTGGGGACCGGGAGGGACGACATGTGCGAGACGTTTCTTGCTGTAATTTGCGTACGAATTCAGACACACACAAAGGCTCACATATAAAGCATGTTATATTGCTGTAAGCGATAAAAATAATTGCAGTGTTATTGTAATAGCAGAATCAGCAGCTTAATTATGATTGTTCAACATGGGAGGCTATCTGTGAACCATTACGCACTCTCGTCTAAAGGCAGCAATTATTAAAATGACTCTATTTGTGATTTTGAAGGAAATAA
This sequence comes from Tachysurus fulvidraco, assembly GCF_022655615.1. Classification (NCBI taxonomy): domain Eukaryota; kingdom Metazoa; phylum Chordata; class Actinopteri; order Siluriformes; family Bagridae; genus Tachysurus; species Tachysurus fulvidraco. The sequence goes on from NC_062529.1 coordinate 10,594,395, forward strand.
TAGGATGAAAGCTTGCATCAGAAACATTCACTGTTTTATCACTAACTACCCAATCATACTGAGTGGCTTTTATGGTTCTTTATTTTCTATTTATATATATATATAATTTATTTTATAATACAGTTTCTCCTGAAATTTTATACCATTCCCAGAACACAAATCTCATCCTGTTCTTCCCCAAAGATAAAATACAAAAAATTACACAGGTCTCACAAAATCAGCTTCAAGGAATCATGGATCATTGCAATTAAAAAAAAAAAAGAGTCATTTCAAACAGGATGCTATTCCATGGTAGCCCCAAGCTTAGGTATACATGCAGTAATGCAGCACATGGCAGCAATAACATAACTGGCTAGAAGATCAGCTGAACAAGCTATGCCTAATTGAGCGCTTCGTCTAAGTAGTCAAGGGCCATCATCTGAATAACCCTGTAAGAAAATGAAACTGTATTGCTTGCAGCGTGTGTGTGTGTGCGCGCATGCGTGAGTCTGTGTGTTTGCGTGCAAGCGTTCACTTTTTGTAAGGCTTGGGTGTCCTGTTGGCTGTTTCCAAATGTCATAATTAAGCGCAGAAGGACCTTTTGGCTGGAGAACCTTTTGATTGTACAGAATTATCACAAGACTATACAGATGTAAAATGGACCACATGATGTTGATTTTCCATCCTAGAGCCAGGTCTGAAAATAAAATTATTTTATGAGGAGTACGTTGGATATAACCAGATTTAGGCATTTGCACTGTGATATATATATATATATATATACAGTATGTATATATATTAATCCCAGTAGCCTTTGCTATGGTGCCCTTTGACTTTGACATAATCGCCTTTGCCTCCGAGTGAGACAGATTTACTGCTGTTTTATATTCCTCCATACACTGTCCAGAAGCTGCGGGTGAATCTGCCCTTATAATACCGCATTGCCATTTTCGTAGGCTTCTATTTTCTTTTGAGAAACCAGAATGGAGCAGCTCTTAATGAGGGAGAGAAGAAGCATTGCTCTAATATAAACATCATGCACAGGACCGAGGGAAGGTTAACGGAATCTAATTTGAGAATCAAGACTGTAGAAAATTACAAACCTGATGACTTTTTAGAAGAAACGTTCACATTATAAATAAACATAATAAGTACTGTCAAAGAAGGGCTTTTGAAGAAAGAACCGTTGATTTACAAGTGTGTGTGTGTGTGTGTGTGTGTGTGTGTGTGTAAGTGTGTTTCTGAGGACACACAAACGTGTGTACAAACTCGGGGACGATCACAGCTCGTACTTCTTTTTCTTAGCAGAGAGAAGCAACACTTTACTCTCAAGTTGCTCTGACTAGATATAGGGCACAAGTGCTGGTGCTGAGAGCGTATTTGATTTTATCCTTTAGGACTCATTATTTTCCCACGTTTCTGAACTGAATGTAGCAAAATTCAGCTTCCTTAAATGTGGTACTGTACATTCACAGTGAACGCTGAGAAGACTGGGTCTAAATTTGTTTACATTTTTATTATCCTTTCGAAAGTAAGGAGTCATCCAAAAAAATCGAGGCAGACACAAATGTCAAAATTGGGATCAAGTGAGAGAAGGACGGAGGAGGAAACGTAGCGATTCCCTTTATTATGTTTGAAATATGGGAAATTATACAGTGGAATAAAGCTATAAAAATTACATTGGGTCATGGAAAAGTGCACAGTCGTTACGTCTAGGATTCCTATTTGCTCATGCTAACCATTGGCACTGGGTGGGTCCTAACACGCTACAGGAGGGGGAATAATAGACCGGCTTTCATGCCGTCTTGTTCACAAATCTGCATTGGCTGTCTGACACGTTATTCTTCCAGGAGAGAGAGAAAGAGAAAGCAATAGAGCTCTGTGAGATAAAAATCAGCATGAATGAGAATGACTTCAGCATGAAAACAATGGGTTGAAGTTGTACTGCAGGAAACAGTTTCAATCGATTTCATGCATGATCAACTCTACAAAGCAATTTTTAACCATTAGGATCATTTGGAGCTTGTACACTGATTAGGATTTAGGGACTGTTATAGATCTGAACAATGTTATGGGTAAATTTGGTTTGGAGTTCTTTAAATATCTGCTACGAGGCAGAAAATAAGTTTGTAATGATATATTTTTTTTTTATTATTTTATATCTTTTCCTATTTTGATTATTTGTTGAATATAAAATAGGAACTTCCTAGGTAGAAATTCACTTCTTAGGAGAGGACACGCAATCGGATTTAGGGATTCTGTTTAGTTCAAAAACTTTTAGACATTTTAATATTTTGATTTGTTCAGGCATTTTGATTTCAACATTGTGACATTTGGGGGTTACTGTCTTTTCTGTGGTCTGATGTCTCCTCGTAGCTGTACGTTGTGTCTAGGGGGCAGTAGAGAGCTGTGGTACTGTTTCACTCTGCTCTTCCTTTACAAACTTTTACAAATCTTTCACATGGGGATGACATTAAAAGAGAGGGGGGTGGAGGGGGATGGCGGAGTGGAGATGGGGAGGTTTGCAGTGATTGCCCCAGAGCGGAAAAAATTAGAAAAACTTCCTGTGGTGAATATTTATCTAGCAGTAAATGATAGGCCCACTCAAAATAATACGAGAGAATAGAGATGCTACAATCTATCAGGAAACTATTAAGTTAATTGCATTTGTATGAGCATTTTATGATGATAAAGTACTGAAAATCCTAATGGTTCCTTGCTGTTTTAATTTGTCCTTGGTTAATCAATTCCGAGAGACTGAATCTTTGCGTGCCGAATTTCTTTTTCTGTGAACACCGCTTATCGATTTCATCATTTAATTGAAAGACTTTTAGAAAGATAGTATTAAAAAAAGTACAAAACATAGGCAGTCCCCAGATTGGACATAGCTGTGGAAAATGTCGTTTTGACTCCGTTGTTTTAGAGATTTGATTTCCCAGCTGTGTGATTGGACTAGCGTTTACCGAGTTTCACAGAAATGCCAGGAAAAAACAGCAGACGTGGCAGTGGGGTGTCTTGACTACACTGTGATATAGCACACTGACGATTAGCCGCAAGACTGCTCTCTTAAAAAAAAAACGAGAAATATTTCTGACAGACAAAGGAGAAAAATGGCAGGTGTCTCAATCCTTCAGTGGATTTTGCAGAACGAAGCGTTCACTTGGGGAGAGTAGTGGAGCGCAGAGCAGACCACACATGGCGAGAGTCTTGGGACTCTGTTTCTGTTTTGAAGTGCAGATCAGGGAAAGGTTAAGTTATCAGTTCGCTGACACAGACTGCGCTCGGTGGTGCAGGCCTGCGATGAGATATGACAGATGCTTTCTCGATAAATGCTCTCTGGCAGAAAAAGCTCTCTACAGAGCTGAACCAGAGGAATGGAGATTGAGACAAATGTCTACAAATGGAAAAAACAAACCACTGCTTCTTTTCAATGTTTCACTGACTCAACTGTATAAACTTATATAGGACTCGATTCACATTTACTACATGGCCAAAGGGAGGGAAAGAGTTCGATTAACTGTAGTTCAGGTTGGTTCCTGGATTTGGTTGCATGGTATTTGTGCATGGTTGAGGGTGTCATCTGGTACTTATGGTCTATTTGGGATCATTTTTGGCAAATCCATGAGAAAAATGTATTTATGTATTTGTTTGTTTGTTTGTTTGTTTGTTTGTTTGTTTTAATCAGCCAAATGGTTTCCTTTTTGGTTATTTACAGTTATTACAGGATTAGATATAGATATAGACATAGGAAAAATAAGTTGCATTAATAATTATTTCTTCAAATCACATATAAGATAACAATGTGTGCATATGTGTGTGTGTGTGTGTGTGTGTGCATTGAACATCTGGGTTAAAGCAGAGGAGATGAGATCAAAGACATATCTCTTTGTCTGTAACCACTTGTTCCTCTGTGCGAGCCCATCACCTGGTGGAAGCGTCTCTCATGCGTGCCGTAGCTCTGGGGTGCTTTTGAAAATGGCCTTCTTCGCTGTACTCGGCTGAACGGATGGTGCCCAAGGGGCAATTTTCAGCAGCCACCAATTTATCAGCTCATATCCAGACCAATGCAGTCTGACACTGCCCGTGCTTTCCTTGTTTGTCCCCCTTCATGTTTATAAATGGCCTTGGGTAGATGGCGAGGCTTGCTGTAGAGGAAATGTCTTACTGTGATTATATGCAGGTCGCTGCAGTTTTCTTGGGTCTGTTTGTGTTTTGATTGCTTGAGGAAATGTTTTGTTTGGATTTTTTTTTCTTAGCCCACCCACTCTCATTAGAAATAAGTAATATTTTTATATAAACAGATAATTGTAATAGCTGTATAACAATTGTTCAATAATAATAATAATAATAATAATAATAATAATAATAATAATCTGAAGCAGAAGAAGATGAAGAAGAAAAATATTGTGCCATGAAATGATTAATCCTAAATGCCTTTAATAGCTAAATAGAGAGAAGAGCAGCCAAAAATAAGGCTGCAGGAGCGGCCAAGTCATTTTCTAAGCCAAACATACTGGTGCTGGTGCAGCAGTGGCCAGGTTGCTTGCAGGAAACAGTTTGTGGCGAATTGAACTAGGATTTGTTGTCTTTCATCTCTGAGAACTCCACTGGATGATCAGCAAGTCGTGCCCTAATGGTTAGAGAGTTTGACTCCTAACCCTAATGTTGTGGGTTCGAGTCTCAGGCCGATAACACCACAACTGAGGTGCCCTTGAGCAAGGCACCGACCCCCCCAACTGCTCCCCGGGCACTGCAGCATAAATGGCTGCCCACTGCTCCGGGTGTGTGTTCACAGTGTGTGTGTGTGTGTGTATGTGTGTTCACTGCTGTGTGTGTGCACTTTGGATGGGTTAAATGCAGAGAACGAATTCTGAGTATGGGTCACCGTACTTAGCTGTATGTCACGTCACTAAAAGCACCTGACCCTCAAATTCACATGGCGCCCTCCACAAGATTCTTTTCTGTCCTGTACACCAATCATCATCATCAAACTTTTCCAAGATTAGTAGAAAATCATTCTGTTAGTTCGTACTATCCTCAGTGTCGGTCTTTCTCAGTTGAATGTGTGCAGTAGCATTTTTTGGGGGGTTGATTCATAATGAGTAATACGTAAGGGAACGGAGTGGATCTGCAGGTTTACATGCTACATATTTCACATGTTTAAAGCTGTCAGAGGCACATGTCTGAATGTCTGCTGTGCAGCTTCCACTGAACACGGACTGATTTTATTATGGCTTTTAATAGATCTTCAGTTTGTGATCAGATACTGTAAGAGGACGAAGCCACAGCTTTACAGTGAGTAAGTGAGAACGCAAGTGATGGAGACGATGAGGGTGACAGAGAGAGGAAATGGAGGATGAGATAAAGGCTGTCAGAGGAGATGAGTTAAATAGTGGTGTGAGGGGGAAGCGAGTTTTCACTCAGGTCACAGCGATGACATGTGGACGGCTGAAGCATCAACGCCAGAGCAGGTCTAAACTGCATAAACCAGAAGCTCTCGAAAGCTAAATATCTCATAAGTGCTATCAATCATCATGGGAGCTCAGCTGAAAGACGAGGCTTTGAAAAGTGAAGAAAGCCGGCATGAGAAATGGAGCTGTGAGAGGAGAAGTGAGAGTGAAATGAGCATTTTGCGTGTGGGTAAATCAAGCGTCATTCCGTCTGAAGCATGAGCTGCCTAAACGACAGAGTCAATCCATTTATTAGTCATGCTAGAAGAACAGATTATTTTCCCTTTCCTCGTTATTTCACATCATACTAATCTGCGTGTAATTTCTCTAAGTCAAAAAAAATAAAAATAAATGAACAAGGCTTATATTTACCTTCACAACTGAATGAAAATGAGTGCTGGCTATAAAGCAGGAATAGCTAATGAGCAAACAGCAAATGACATCATGCTGCTCTTGTGAGAGAATTACCTTGATTAGAATAATTCTCCACTCTCACCTTGGCAAGAAAGCTCACATTTCCTCAAGACGGTTGTTAGCAGAGCAACCTGGATTTGTTTTGAGGCCCTATAATTCATCCACCCTATGTTTAGTGTTTTTAATGTAGAAGAAATCACTTTGGGTGGGAGAGAGAAAAAAAAGTATAATTTGTCATTTTGTGTGACTCCACTGCAATTTTTTTTTAAAATGTAGGTTTCTGAACATTTCTAACTTTTTGCAATGTTTGCGTAGTCTGTTTTTGGCTGAGATGAGTGAGGTTTGCCATCAGCCCTCTAAAACAACAAATGCTTCCTGCCAAACTTCCTAGTCAATTAGTCAAGTATTTCAAATGCTACATAACATAAAAAAAGAAAGGGAAAATTGAAGCATGCTCAACGAGGTTCGACATTTGCAATGTTTGCTGATTTTTACGCATAGGTATTCAAACACTCATGGCATGACAGGGAGTTGTGTTGCTTTGTGTTGCAATGATGATCAGAATTTTTTTCTTCCCACCATAAACAGTTTTGATGTGGGTTAAGAAAAGATGTGTATGTGTGTGTGCGTGTTTGTTTGTTTTCGTTTTACAAAAAAAAGTTGTTTTTTTTAAAAAAAATATGATTTTTAAAAAATATTTATTAACAAAAAATGACTTTTTGTTTAAAAAAATGCTCTGAATTAACCATTATAAATCTAATATAAAAGAATTTTATTATACAGCTTATACAGTAACTTTTCAACTGCTTACACATTGTGCACACTGAAGCGTCAAGGCTTTGACACCGGCGACGATGCGTATAAGACATTAAATGGCTTGGTGCCACTTTTCTAACCACAAGATCCCTAATAGAACAAAGTGACTTCTAAGATTAAGAACAAAGAAAATGTTGAATTAAAATTGAACGAAACTACAAAATAATACTAGAATTCATATCAAGCAGGCCGTGTTTCAACATTTTTTTTTTCTTTTTTTTCCAGAAAACGTCTAAACTTGTATGTCAAATTTAGACTAAAGGATTCTGAGGAAAACCTGATGTATATTGTCTGGCTGTGATTATTTTCCCTGTCCTTTAAATGATCTAATCAGTAATAGTGTAGCATGAGCACTACACTCTACATCTAAATAACAAACAAGCAAATAATCATTCCTCTGGGACCATTTGAAAATTTTACCATGGATTAGTGGTGAAATAAACATGAAATTGCTTGGATAATACAACATGAAAACACTTGGATAATTGAAAATATTAACATTTTCACTGGAGCGGCCTGAGTAAAGTAAACAATATTGTTTCTCAAACATCAGGGGAAAAATTTGAGAAAAGAATAATTCTCAGTTAAAAACAATTACAGAGCTCAACACCCACAATGTACTAATTATCAGGTAAATATCTTGATAAAAAAATATATTCTAAATTTCTAAGTCTGGAAAAAAAAAGTCTCATTATGAAGCAACATGAATTTTTTGTTTTTTTGCTCAAGCCTGAGAGTTATGAAGTTTGCAATCCAGTTTCAAATCAAGGTCGGCAGCCCAGCCTTCAAGATACGAAAGCCAGCATCAGATGATCGGCTTGTCTCACCTGTCGTTATAATATTACCACAGCCGTGTGTGTTTTTTACTTCCTCTTCTGCTGCAGCTAGTCTGCTCCACGCTCACTGTCTCTCAGCCTGCCCAAACTGTCACCGCTTCAGCCACAGCAGACTGGGGAGTTGAACTTGACTGGAACATATGTCTTCAATTTTAATAGCCATCCGTTCTCCCAAATGGCCTAGAGGGGGAAGCTTGCCTGAGAAGCGGCATTTCATGTAAGAATAATTTGTGTTAAGTAGCTGGGTGATCGGTTTGTTACGCTAGAGCTGACAGTTTGTTTATGTTTCTTGAGGAGTATGATGGATGGAGCAGAAGTTGATGCTAATTAGGCTAAATTGTCACTAAGAATGCAGAAGGCCCATGCCACACTGCGCTGGCCGGCTCCCATTGTTCCTGTTTCTTTGCACTCTTGGTGTAATTGAACGGCGCTCGAGTCCGTTTATCATTATAGTAGGCAACAGGAACAGGAAGTGAGACAGAGGAGTAATAGGAAGTAGATAGGAGGCAGATCTGGATTGACGTGTGAATCCTTTTTCTTTTTTGGGAGCTCTTTAGAGACAAACAGCCGCTGAATGTTTACTGGGTAAGCACGCAGTTTTGGAGAATTAGAAAATTATTAAAACCCACATTCTCATGATCAGAGCAAACTACAAGCAGGAGGGGAGAGGTGTTACCTAAATGTCATGTTTACTGCTACACATACAACTGATTAACTGGAAATCAGGGCCATGTGTGTCTGTAGCCATACACTAGATCCTTTCAGTTGTCACAGCACATCTCTTAGTTGTACTCTTGCTTCACTTACAGGCCTTTCTGCAAGTTAAAGGTGAGCTGATTCGAAGAAATTTTCATATATTTCGTTCCATATTTCTTCTTTCATTTCTCGACATGTAGCTGGTGGCGTCCATTATATCAGTGTCGCTCACCTTAATTTGTTTTCGCTCATTTCCCCCTCGTTTATTTTCACTGGTCTGCTGTTTTTCCTGCTGCAGGAAAGTGAGGAAATGACTTTTTCAAATGCCTCGACCTGTAGCCTGTAGGCCGCCAGACCCGGACCTTTACCCCAATCATCCACACCATGCACACGCACTCCTCCTGTCCAGCTTAATGACCTCCATTCACAACGGCGCTCCCCTTACTGTAAGAGCACGGAACACTTGAGGATCTGGCATTACTTTGACCCAAGACATGCTCCTAGCATCTCTGTGCAGTGTTCGAAAATACAGAGCCTAGCACATTGCACTGAACCCAACCAGCCCACACACTTGACCCTGACCTGCTCACTCACAGAAAGACGCAACACAACACTGTTTATGACGTGCCCTGCGTGTTTGAGTCCAAACAAGCCAGCTGTTAGTTATTAGCCTTAAATACGTACCCATCGCATATAACAATGGCATGTGCAAACAATGCAATGCACTGTGACAGTTCTGAGAAGATGAATAGGCGATGACAGAGAGCAGATCAGAGCAGAGGGAGGTTGCTTCAGCTGGTATTTGGCGTCAGCTGGGTTCACTGACATTGTTCTAAATTTCTGTTGATTGCCCAGCTCTCTGACTGGTCGCCCAGTCTCGTGCAGAACAGCCTCATCTGCAATTGAGTAATGTTGTTTCTTTTCACTTAGTTTAGCAGTGTGATGGAAAGTAAAATTCACTCCACGGTTTCTCAAAGCTCTTCAATTTCCGGATTCCAGATTCTCTCGAAATTATAGGTGGTGTCTTCTTTGTCACCAGATAAATACTTCTTTACCTATTACACTCAAAGAGTTAGATGTATACAGCTGTTATATTTAGACAGCTCTGAGGGTGTTGTGCATTGTGGAGGGAGTTGCTCTGAGAAGGCTGCGGTTTAAAGCTGGGGGTAGTTTGGAGGAGGAAGTGAGTTGTGCTTGGATGGGCGAGAGTGAAACCTGAGCATGATTGAGTTAGGGAAAGGAGAAGAAGCCCTTGGGCACAGATTTGTGTGTGTGTGTATGTGTGTGTGTGTGTGTGTGTGTGTGTTTGTGTGTGTGTGTAGAGAAGACTTGTCATGGTACCTTTTAAGCATAAAGAGTCAGACCCAACAAATTGCACAGGGAATTTTGTGCACACCAAAGGTACTTTTCTCTGTCATTCTCTGTCCATTTATGATAACGTTGTTTGGGCTTGGGCTCTCTCTTCACAAAGACAGTAGCCACAGACACTATTCTTTTTTATATATATATTTAGTTAAATTATAACAGTTTGACTGACCAGTTAGCCGGCTCACGTGTATCACATTCTTTAGAGTTAGTTGGAGTAGATGTTAGCTTAATTGTCCGTCACCAATAAACCATCTGTTTTCTTTTTCTTTTCTTTTTTTTTCTTGATTGTACACTGAGGAGAGTATATTGCTGTTTTTCACTTTGCCATTCTGGATTCATTGTGTGAGGTGATTTTTAAACCGTGGGGGGAAAAAAGAGCAGAGTCGAGGCGCCGCTCTGTGCTGCACCAACACTAAGCAAAAGCAGATGTTATAAAGTTTACAGAAATCAGAACATTATTTTCCTGTTTCCATCGCATTCTTCTAAACACTTAGTGAACAAGCTTTGAAGTCACCCAAGAAATCTAGTCTGCGGGAGGAATGATAGGATCTCCTAAAGCAACGGAGGCAGGGAAGGGAAGGGAGGATGTGGAGGGCCCACCTCTCCACTACCATCGCTCTGTCAGAATCAGTTTTACTTTGACATAGACGTCGCTGTACAGGGCCATGCGATACACTACCTCCCACACATCAGCACTGCTGTGGTCCTCTGTGTGTGTGTGTGTGTGTGTGTGTGTGTGTGTGTGTGTGTGTGTGTGTGTGTGTGTGTGTGTGTGTGTGTGTGTGTGTGTGTGTGTGTGTGTGTGTGTGTGTGTGAGTGAGAGAGAGATCAGCAAGAATGATAAGCCTCAAATCGAAGATAAGCATACCTAAAGCAGTGGATGGAAAGCCAGTGCAGTTTATTCCTCTTTAGCAGAATCAGCGTGTATATACAACCCTGTCCCGCACAGACTAAAATAAATCATAACAATAATGACAATAATGTGGTACACATTTGGTACATTAGTCAAACGCATGTTTTTATGACTAACAGAATCTGTCTCTGTGAGACCTGCTTTTGTGAGAGGAAAGGCAAACGGATTAAAGTGCGCTTTCATATCTTTAATGTGAAGCATGTTCAAGGGCCTTTATGTTGTTCTCACAAAGTCAAAATTCGCTTCACATACACTTGCTTTTGATTTAGCTGTGCAAATCACTCGTTACCTTGAATTTCAAGGCGAAGAGAGAATACACATGTGCATTTTTCCACTCCGCATCGTTGTGGGCGACTCTGGGTCCTATCATCGCTTGCAGTGCTGTGATTTACTGTGGCATGGGAACATTGCAGATGGCCCTATTGTCTCAGGTTGCGAGGATGTCCTGAATTCCATATAGCTTGTGTAGTTCTGTTGTTGTTTCTGTTTTCTTTATTCAGGCTTAAAATATTGCATGTTATCCCTGAATTGCTCGTCCTTCTTGCATCAGATACTACATCTGTTTACTGGACCAGTTCAGTGTCAGGCGTAGGCTCATCTTTTTGATTTTATTTATTTCTTTATTTATTTATTTTTATCAACATTGTCTTTTATGCTTAATAACTTCCAAAGGCAGAATTTGTTTGTATTTATTAGATTTTTTTTTTTTCCCGAGAAGTACCCTTTTCAAAACAGTAGGTTGAAGTTTTAACTTCCTCTTCTTGCCTGTTGCTTCCCCATTGACAACTGTCTAATCATCCAAACCTTCATCCACAGGAGGAACTCACCAAATAATGAGGTGCTTTCATCCTGTGTCCTGAAAGGGAGGAGATGGAATCTTGCATGGTTCAATTAGTGCTGCAAGTCATTAGCAGTGAGGCTAAATGGGGATCCCTGTATGTGTGTGTGCTTGTGTGTTTGGGCTTCAGAAGGCTGTGGAAAGAGAGATGATGTAGAAAAAGTGGCCTGCAGGCATTTCCACCATGGAGAGGTTCTCCTGATGTGTTTGGATTGCTCCTCCACGCACGTCAGCCTGTTATCATTGGCTGGGCAGCTGGTGATGCTTCTACACTGGAAAAAGCTCTGGTGTGAATTTTACTGGAAGATAGAGAGCACAGATCATAAAGCATGTTCCAGTTTTCCATCCTGAGCACAGACAGCCTGCCTCATCTCATGCTTATTCTTCCCAGCAGCAGCTCTCTGGCTTGTGAGCTGCAGGAAAGAAGGAGAGAGGGAGCATAGGTGTGAGGGAAGTGAGAGAGGGGGAATCTTACCTCACACATGTGGATGCTGGGTTGTGTTTTGACTGCAAGCACTATAAAACATGCTCATGACATCACGAACCAAATATGTTTTGAGCACCGTCCGTTTATGACCCGACATTAATGGCCAGCGGGGGAATCGCAGGGGAAGATAAAACAACAGACTGCCTAGATCTCCTCTGGACCACGCTCATCAGTGCCTCAGCATTCGGCCTCCAGATGCATCGGCCACCCTGAGAGCTCATCCATCTCTCCAGCTCATTCTTTTCCCAACCGTCTCGGCCTGCAGTACTGGAGCCTCGTTCTGTTAGTAGGGGCAAATGCAGATGACTTACGTCCTCTCTGGATGAGGCCTGTGCAAATGGCCCAGAGCCAGTCAGGCCTGGTGGGAAGAGTTGGAAGGGTCAAGACCCCCGCCATGACTGAAGGCCAGAGGGCAGCATCACCACCAGGGTCAGCTGGAGGAAGACACTTCCGCTGACTGTTGCCTGTGGGTGCAAACTAGGCAAAAAGCAAAGGGTGAGAGATGGCCCCGGATTAGCTGAGCCAAGCCGTGAAAGTTTAAACAAATACATGGCGAGCGAGTTACCCTGGTGGTCTCCCAGCTGATGTTTGCTCTTTGGACCGGCCTTGTTTTAAGAGTGAGAGCAGAGCACATGGAGAGCCAGATATGGAGCCCCTTCTGTGCCAATGTGAGCAGCAATGAGTGAGTCATCATCCACATGCACTAGAGCAGTACGGCTAATCTGTGCCTCACTCAGTACTAACACATTTGCATTCCCACTGGTCTACAGTGTTTATTTTTTAAAGGGGAATCCTTGTTTTAGACATTCCCTAATTATACCTTTTGGCGCCTGCTTTTTTATACATTTGATCCACATATGCATTGGTCATGCTGCTGTCCATGTCTACAGTACAGTTTAAAGGAAATTTCCAACCTGAAACACATTTAATGTGTTTATATAGAAATATTGGATCGGGATTTTGGTGCTCATACTGTATGTTGATTGATGCTGCATTGTCATTATACAAGATAATAGTCAGGGTTTGTTGTTAGTTCCTGAAAAGTGTAAGAACTTCACAAGGGTTCAGTAATGGCAATCATCCCAGATTTCAATACAGTTCTATGATGCAGTATTGTCACTGACCTGGCTTGGCTCGTTGGCTGTCTATGATATACCAAACACCAAATTGATGCCACTGATGATAGCATCTGTTTCAGCAGAGAATATAAATAAGGAGATGAGATAGCTGGACAGTCATACAGAGTAAATTAATGCTGCATTACACTCACATTTGTTAGAGAAACATCAAGGTATCAATCCCACTCACTCTCTATCAGGAGTTTGTCCCATGGCATTGTGGGTAAACACTCTAGGAATCTGTTAACCAAAGTGAAAATGGATCAACATGTTAGTGAAATAGAAATCAATTACTGTATAATAGCCAACTCTGAACTAAGTAAAGATCAGAAGTCATGCGATTGGATTTTTCTTATCCTGGAAGTCCAGGATAAAACTGATTAGAAGTGAAATGAGAGAGTAATCGGAGACTGTAGTTGTTGCAAAAACAGTTTTCTGTCTGTGTCTTTGTACTTGCATGCAAGTGCTCTTTGAGAGACATATGAAACTCATTGTAAGTTGTTACAGAGCAAATGGGAGATACTGATAAAACATACTGCTGATGGACCCCCCCTGGTGAGCGAGGCGCACAGACCGCGATTGCAACACGGCTACTTCAAAAGTGACTCCATCCTTTAGTTTTCACTGAAATTTATTGCGAATGGCTGCCTAACTATGGGCTGCCTTTTTAAAACTTGCAAATATAATTTAAATCATGCCAGTGCCACGGCCAATGAAAGAGCTTACTACTGTTACATATTTATGACCAAACTTATTATTGAAACTGTCTTTATTTGTCTTGTGATTCTGGCTATTAATTGTGATTAATCATTGTTTTTTGACATAGTCATGACACACTACTTGGAAATGCCTTGTCATTTGCAAGACCACAAAATAAGTAAAATCGTAGATCACTCAGCATGCTCACTGTGCATTCAACACAAGTTTCTGTAATTCATAAAAGCTGCAATTCGCTGGTGCTTATATCTTGTATCACTATAGGTATACAGGCATAATACGTTATAGGTTGCATTTTTAGTGTTCTCTTTTTTGTTCAATACGCATACTCGGATATTGGATGCCATTCAGAAGAACAGACGCACAGGAACACTGCTGTAATATTTGTATAATCAGATGATTATATTAAAAAAATGATATATATTTATCATCCTATATATAATACAATAGTATACTACAATCATCATATAATAGTTTTATTTTAATGTTCCTGATGACTTACAGTATGTAAATCAGACAACATGTATTTTTGTACTGCATATTTTATCCTTATTATTTGTTGGTTCCAGCTTTTCCAAGCACATATAAAACACATCTTAAAATGTCCATTTATCCAATAATGACTCCTTGTTTTTCTTGTTTAAAAAAAAATTACTCAATTGAAAGCAACTGTGCACTGGGACCTGATGTGATGGAGTTGATTAAGGTGGAGCAGTCTATCCTCAGTGCTTGTGAGTCAGAAGTGTCTGTAGACCTGAAGCGGTCCTAATGCAGGTCCCTGTGGAAGTGATGAAACGCTGCTCTAAATCTGCACAGTTTATGTAGGGAGAGGAGGATGGAAGAATAACAGAACATGCACTTTGTTCACCCCAGCCTGCAGTAAAAAATAAAGAATTACACAGTGAGAGACAGTTTAACTCCAGGTTGTAAATAAGTATTTGCATTTCTCTCTCTCGTTTTCTCTCAGCCAAGCTGCAAGACTGGATTTGGTGTCCAACACATTACTTAAATATCCTTCAATGTTTAAAAAAATCGTGATGTGGTCACGTGGACTTTCACCCATGCCTCTAAACACGCAGCATGCATACACATGCACAATAGGGTCTTGTGTAGGAGAGTGTGTGTCTGAGTGTGTGCTGTCTTCTTTCCAGACTGCATCTCTTCCCAAACCACAGTGGGGTAATAATCACTTAACCCAAATCAGAGGTTCTCAGCCTGGGCTGCAGCTGGGAGACTCGGCAGGAGAAATGTAGGGGAAAGGAACAAAAGGTGACTTAGCCAAGAAGAGAAGAAGATGTGGAAGATGAATTTAGCAAAAACAGTTCTACAAATGCATACTACTAACACCACATTATGCATGTTGTATAAATTAAAAAAGTACACTTCCAATTAGAGATGGAAAATATTCAGGTGTCTTGTTGTTGTTACTCTCTTGTGTGTGTGTTTGTGTGTGTAGTGTAGACGTAGAAAAACATGAACAGTTTGGAAAGAGTAGAAGCCAGAATCTGGATAACTAAAGCCCTTCAGCTCTGTGTCTCCCGTAACAGCCTCTGGTTCACCATCTGATCTTTGTATGTAGTAAAGTGGTTGGCTGTTGTGTGCCGTGTGATGTGCAGCCATGATAGTGGGCTCTCTATAGCCGTTGTTAACATGGGCCCTGAGGTGCTGTTCCTGTACTGAGCTCCACCGCAGCCAAGACCTCCAGAATATCAACGCAGTTGGATCCTGAGCCCTTCCGCCCATCTATCTTATCTCGAAATACACTCTGCTTAGCAGCCTGGCCTGCTCTTAATCAACAGGAGATTGCAGCAATAAGATATCGGCAAAGAAATCTGGTTGATTTTATGTATGTGTGTAAGCGTGTTTGGGGGGGTTCCTCGACTTTCTTTCCTCTCTCTGCCCCCCCAAACACCCCCCCCCCTTCTGAGGCCATATGAAAAGGTCTCAGTGGTGTTCATACCCTTCCTCACAGCATCTGCCATTCATTTGGAATGGAAGACAAACACACTGATGAAAATGCTCTAAACCACTACATTGCCTCGCTTTCTTGTGCTCTCTCGTTCTCTGGGGAGGGAGAGACATTTCAACTTGTTTGTATATATTTAGAACATTACTTGTTACGCTGCAGATGGGCTGCATTTCAAAATTAAATATAGTGAATTTAATTTTAAATTGTTTAAAAGGCAACTGATGAGATTGTGGAGTTTAGTCTCAACTCAAGAACTCTGGAATCTGTGATGTTTGTGTGTGTGTGTGTCTGTGTGTGCATGTTTTTTCATCTTTGAGGGAGAGGACAAAATGTTCACACGACGACAGTAATATCTTCATTGTGTTTTGATCTTGTGGAAACATTTGACAAATTTTTTGTCCTTAGCTCTGTGATGTTTTATGTAGCTCTGTGTTGTATATAGCACCTTGGAACCTGGAGGAACATTGTTTCATTTCACTATGTACTGTGTCCGCTTTATCTTGTCGAGATGACAATAACAGCTTCTTGACTTGATTTGGCTGGAAAAATTTTATTCTTTATTCTTTTATTCTTTAAATTTAAAACTCCCTTACACACACACACACACACACACACACACACACACACACACACACACACACACACACACACACACACACACACATTGTCCAATAGTTGGAACAGAAGCTGTATATATATATATCATTCTCCTAGATGAATATTTGTCATTTTTCCTTTGCTAAGATAATGCAGCCAAATATAACAGCCAGAGAATACTGGAGAGATTGAGAGAGCAAAAGAGAGAGAGTTGTGTGTTTTAATGTTTAAGATGTTGAAGTAGAGCAGCAGACAGATCAGATTGGGACACCTGCTCCCCTTCCCAGTGACCCTGAACCCCCAAATCCTGTCTCACACTCACTAATGGCTGACTAATAGACAAGGAAGCACCACCACCCAAACACTTCTGTGTAGTGCGCTCTCTCTCTCTTTCTCTCTTTCTCTCTCTCTCTCTCTCTCTCTCTCTCTCTCTCTCTCTCTCTCTCTCTCTCTCACACACACACACACACACACACACACACACACACACACACACACACACTCTCTCTCTCTCTCTTGCTCGCTCTCTCATCCACATTCTCTTTTCCTCTCATCTGAAATCCATGTGTTGATATTAGCCCCTAGCTGCCTCCTGCGTGTGAGGTATTTTTGATAACATAATGGCGTGAGCTGAGCTGCGGGTGCACGTAGACTCCTGACCCTTAAATGGGTGCTGAGTGGAATGGCGCTGTGCTTTCTTTTGCTTGGGATGGCCTGGACGTGCTCATGCGCTGTTGACTTAAGCGTTCCGCCTTGGCCATCAATCATCAGGCCGGTGACACTCAGCTCCTGAACCTTGTGCTACTTTATCTGCCAGCAAATCCGCATTGCTATCCACAGCCCCCTGCATGTAGCGACCAACTCCCTCCAGCAGCAATGAAAACAGCACTGGTTCTCACACGCACATGCACAAACACACACACACACACACTGTATTTAACCTCATGGACACACAAACTTAACAGACGGAGCCTTCCCCCTCCCTCCGTCTCTCTTTCAAAGACAAAGAATGACTTCTAAATCCTTCCTCTCCGCTTTTTTTTTCCAGACTGCCGAGGCATTTGGAAAAGGTTTTTTTGCAATTATATTTAATCATACGCTGCAGTTCCAATCAGTGGGAGCAGGAGTGATCACATTTGCATGGGTTTCAAGTTCTCCCCCTCACGTCAGAGCTCTGCCCAGCGGCAGCAAGGGTACAGGACCACCTGGGCGAATATTCTCAATCCCTCCTTCTCTTTCTGTCTCATTCTCTTGTCGCTCACTCTTTCCATTTCTCTGCTGTGATACACACATACATACATGAACATTCTGCTTTCAATGATGCAACTAATCAGAATTTAAAAGCAGCCCATGAACTTGCGTTTTGAAGTTTTTCTGTTTGAATTAGAGCTCTGAAACAGGTGGACTTGTATCTTTCCATGCAATATGGTGTGCACACTTACTTATTTGTTTGCGTTGGTGTTTGAATACCGGTTATAGTTTTGTATATAAGATTAATGTACATGCGGTGAAGAAACACAGCCCACCCAGTGTGTGTGAGACATTTTAATTTCTTCTGCACAACATATGTGTGTGTGTGTGCGCGCACTTGCATTTTCTAACTGCAATCTGTGTTTGCCTGTCCTCTGCAGCCTGTCTCTCCTCACTTGTTTAGACAACAGTGGTCACATGTTGCTGAAATTTGGCTGCTCAGCTCAGGTGAATTAATCTGTGGCATGTGTGTTTAAGCCCAGACAGCTCAGCGATTATTCCTGGATTCAGATGGCTGATTAGCACATATTATTACTATATTATTACTATTTGTATAATTCTTCTTCAGTTCAGTTCCTGCAGAAAAAAAATGTTCTAAACATCCTAATTATCTTTTAAATTAAATAACCATTTTTGCTCATGAATTTATTTTTGCTTGGTTAAGTGGTATAAACATACAATATCAGTTTCATTTGTGTCAAGGTGTCAGAGTGTGTGTAAGGAAGTTTTTGCATTTAAATAAAAGTGTGAGTCCCAGCTGTAAAATTACAGTGGGTGTACACTATAGTACTCATCACTGCAAGGTGTAAGGGAAGTCACACACACACACACACACACACACACACACATATATATATATATATACTCACTGTGTGTATATATATATATATATATATATATATATATATATATATATATATATATATATATATATATATATACAGTATAGATAGAGAGACAAGACAGACAGGAAATGTGTGTGTGTGCGTGTTATATGTGTGTCTTTTCTCACCACTCTTCAGTCTCAAGATGACTAATTGATTGAGTTGTCACGTCTTATAATTAATAGACCGATCATGTTTATTAAGGTCCAAAACAGTGTTATTTTTTGAGGCCTAGCATGAGGCTACAGAGAACCATGAAAAAGCGTTTTTATCCTCTAAGCTGATATATTTGTATTTTATGAGCTGTCTAATTATTAAATGTGTTGGAAGCAGGTTCAACTGGGACAAAACATTCCAGCCCTGTTAATGTCTCCCTGTCGTCCCTGCTCTCTCGCTTTCTCTCTCCTTTTGATAATACTTTTCGTTACTAGCTCATAAAACTTTTGGCAAGCTCTCCTCTCCCTTACCCTGTTTCATAACATCCTTCTACTTATGTGTCTTGGTTTCCTACATAAGATGAGAATTCCTTTAATCTGTGGTTTTTAATCTCAGGCTTCACACTGTGGTTGAAACTAAATTAGAATCAGATTCAGAGTCAACTGTGCATGTTAAAAAAACTTTAGTCTGATCCAGTATTTAGAATATTTCATTTATTTGCTGTCATATATATCATTTGACAAAACTCATCAAATGACTCTGTCTCCATCTTGCCTTCCAGCTCTTTCTCTCTCATGGTTTCCACTCTATAGGTCTGAGTAAAGCATAAGCGAATAATTAGGTAATTGCCTCCTTGATTGAGCTCAATAGGAAATGTTTCAATTAGACTAAAACTGCATGAGGAGGAAGTGGACTCTTACAAAGGGAAACATTCCTTGTCATGCAACTGTCAACCCTGAGCCCACACCACGAGTCAGGATTTACTGGAGACAAGAAGAGGAAATATTCTGGGGAGTTAAAAAAAAAAAAAAGAGAGACTGAAAAATATGTGCAATGAGGGAAGGGCCAGAGGGAGACAGCAAGAAATGATTGCTGTAATTATGGCTATATTTAAACAGGCTTTTTCTCTGAT
This sequence comes from Tachysurus fulvidraco, assembly GCF_022655615.1. Taxonomy (NCBI): domain Eukaryota; kingdom Metazoa; phylum Chordata; class Actinopteri; order Siluriformes; family Bagridae; genus Tachysurus; species Tachysurus fulvidraco. The sequence goes on from NC_062529.1 coordinate 10,613,797, forward strand.
ATGATTTGCTGTTGATCCTCTGTCCAGATAAGAAGACGAGCTCAGCCCGCCCAGACGCCTGTTACAAATTACAAGCTTCTAGCCATAGAAGAGCTGTTTCTATTACTAGAAAAGCAGAGATTGACTGAGACCAGTGACAGAGTGAACGTACAGGATAATAGAGAGGAAATCAGGGCACGATAACAAATATTTAATAGCCATTAATTCTTAATCATTTAGTATAAATTGTACAATACTGCACAACATTCTCGAATAAGTCAGATTTACAGATTTATCATTTTCATTTAGATTCCATTTCAATTCTGTTGTACTGAACTATTTCAGCATGTTTTCTGTTTACACCATAGCTTGATGAAATCTTTATTAAGTATATATCGGATATGGTCATTTCTTTAACTGTACTGTCTTATAACAAATTTCAAAATGATAATTTACAGAAATCAAGGATTATGTCTGTTACAAATATAATGTAGAAGTACATATTAAAATCCCAGTTTGGCATGAGGAAGCATAACTTGCGCAAAGCGTATGTTTAGCTATGGAAAAGCGATTAACACTGTCTCACATGACTTAAACGTTACTATGGGAAAGAGACAGTTAGAAACTTAATGTTATGCTTTCAGAGATGTGTGACTGTAGACAGCACATGGTACAACTTGTGCTTAAGCTCAAATCTAAACAGTAGGGAATCACAGCGTTGAGCCGTGATTTTAATGAGTTCGTTCAAGGAGGTCTATTTTATGAAACCGAAAAAGGTGAGAAACTTTTCACTTGCTAAACGATTCACAGGGAGTAAACTGGGGACAGTAATGATCGCGCTCTTGTGGATAAGAACGATAGCAATGTGATCCTGCACTGGCACTCATAAACTCCTGGATGCTTTATGGGTTACAAATGATTTGTGGATACTTTAACATATTTGTTTTTTGTAACTTCTAAAATTTTATAATAAAATGTATAATTTTATTATAGCTCAAAATTGAATCGATTGCATTTTCAATACGGAAAGAAATAACTTTTATTTTACTTCATGTGTTAGTACTTTTATGCACTGAGTGAGTAATGGAGAAACATTCATGATTTTACATGACAAGCAACAAGGGTTTATGACTGACTTGGTGCATGGCCATTTTATTTGTGTGTTTATGGATTGTGTGTATGGAAATGATATTAGCAGTGGGAAATGCGTGAGAAACGATGTATCTATGGTGTGTAAATGTGTGTAAACAGACCCTGCCCTGCAGTTCTATCCCACAGGGCCACAGTGTGGTTAGCAGAGTAAACTGTGGTCAGTGTTAATATGTTTCCTGTGTCTGACTGACATACCTGAGCAGTCTACTAATGAAAGAATACCTTATTCTGTTCTGTGAGACACTCATCTCTCTCTCTCTCTCTCTCTCTCTCTCTCTCTGTCTCTCTCTCTCTCTCTGTCTGTCTGTCTGTCTGTCTCTCTCTCTCTCTCTGTATGTCTCTCTCTCTCTCTCTCTCTCTCTCTCTCTCTCTCTCTCTCTCTCTCTCTCTCTCTCTCTCTCTCTCTCTCTCTCGGTCAGGGCGTGTCCGGTGGTGAGCTATCTGTCTTTGAGTCTTTATGCTGTCTGATTTGCCTGAGTGATTCTGTATAGTACACTCAGCTCTCCTCTGGACGAACTAGACAGCATTTTTGTTTAGGTTAGATGTCACAGTCATGACTAATGAGTCCCCTGCAGTCATATGCTAGTCTGGTTCTCCACTTCCTCATCCTGAAAAGCCACTGTGCTCAGGTGTGGTCAGCATAGCTGTGTGTGTCTGTGTCTGTGTCTGTGTCTGTGTCTGTGTGTGTGTGTGTGTGTGTGTGTGTGTGTGTGTGTGTGTGTGTGTTTGTGTTTGTGTGTGTGTTTTGTAACCCATTTATACCTATTTAAATGACGGTGATAGCTCAGACTTATGGTTCCCTCAACTGACCACACAAAAACAAAGCTGATATCAGCACACACACACGAAGAATAATAATGTCATTATTTTCCAGCCCGTACATATACATTTTTCTCAGTGCATTTTTCAAGTGTAAGTGTATTCTGTCATCAGTTCTTCAGGCCGGTGGTGTGTTATGGGATGGAGTGAGGGGCAGCGTCAGTGTGGGGCTTAGCGGAACACAGAACCCATTATAGGAGCAGAGGAGAGAGGGGAGGAGCGGCACTGGTAATGTTTTAGCCTCAAAATGAGTTCCATTCGCTGCAGAGTCATGGATATAATACTCATATGGAGAAGTTTATAAGGATTAAGAGCTTGTATTTAGTCTACATGACTGGGCCCACACTCCACTCTCCTCTCTCTCTCTTTCTCTCTGTGTGTGTGTGTGGAGTTAAGTTTGTGCATGGGTAAAGGTGACTAAGCTCTGTTGCACAGTCTGACTCCCTCCCACCTTTCCGGAACTCCTGGTCTCACACAACCCTTGGGATTTCAGGAGAAAATCACTTCTTCCGCTGACCAGAAAGCTCCAGATCGCTTTCTCACTCTCAAATTTGAATGATTGCTGATGTCAATAAATTTACCCTCAATTCTGCAATGTCTACATCTGAATTTTACAAACAGAAGCAGTGCAAAAATGTATAATTTTCTTAGCCAATTATCATTAGTCATATTTAATTATCATATATTTCTAATAGAATTAAATTCCAAATAAAATTATTAAAACCTATTTCTGGACAGTTTATTTATTTGTTTGTTTGTTTTACAACTTTTACAACTTTAATTTTTAATTTTAATTTTTTTTTTAGTTTTAGTTTTAAAGTAAAAAATTTTAATTTAATATTGTGTGTGGAGGAAATTTTGATTTTGGTTGTAAGGTTATTATAAGATTACATTAAAACAGATATAAAATTAGTAAACTTATTCTAGATAATTTGAATTTGTTTATTTACTTATCTATTTATTTATTTACTTATCTATCTATTTATTTATTTATTTATTACAAATTTAACCTTTTGTTATAAAATTACATATTATTTTTCGGCAGAAAATTTCGATAACTTCTATTACACAGAAATAAATGCTTATTATTATGATGATATAATTATTAAATAAAATTATAAAATTAAATTGCAAATAGAACAAAATTCTAATTCAGGTCAAATTCAACATCACCACCCGGAGTGTCTATAAACAGATTTTGTTTAAATAATTTTATTGATTTATTAATATTCATACAGTAGTTTAAATTGATGTAAAGTCCTCAGTTACTTGATCATCTTTGTATGATGTCATTATGTGATTATGTTGAGATTAAAGCATAAGTCACACAAACACTCCACCAGACTCTATATCTGTAATTTTGTTTCGTAATTGAGGAAATCCCACCTCAGTAATGCATTATCAAAGGGAAATTTCTGAATTAAAATGACTAATCACTTTGATCATTGTCATCCACATCATTCTCTCTTGATGTAAATGTCAGTCGTGACATTTAATGAACGTTTGTCTCGGTGTTGTTCTTAGCTTGACGGATTCCAGTTGTTGTTGAAATAATGTCTGGTTAATTCTGTGAGTTTTGTTCTGTTGGACTCTGAGAGCCTTATACTTAAGTGCTTATAGGTCTTTAAGGTTTTCTTACAAACCATGGAAAATATTAAATATGCTTAAATATGTGTTCTGGCTGAAGCTGCTCACTTGCATATTCACAATGAATGCTATAGTAAAGACAAAGGCTTTCATGTGAGCTGGGTAATCTGAGGCAGGGTGAAGTTAGCTAATTAGCCTTTAACATTGTATTGAGACACAAAATCATACGGTATAAAAGCAGATACAGAGGAGGGCACAGGGTTCTTTATTATTTTTAATTAAAGAATTTAAGTACACTACACCAGCATGCATGGTATAGATTATCTTACATAAGCATAATATCCAGTCATGATTTTGAGCATATTGGCACAACTGAGTCAGAAATGGAAAAAGGTGGTTAATGCTCTATTTCTTGCTGCTTTCATCGCAAGTAATACAGTCAAGCATTGTTAGCTTTCATGCTGGTTTGTGCCAGTGTTGTCTTATCACAAATTTGGCGTCAAGTTACATTGTCATCCACTGAATCCACACACAGAAGAAGGAAAAAAATTAAATGAAATATACTATATATATATATATATATACTCTTTTTTTTAATACTTTTAGACTCATTAGTCATGACTATGACATCTAACCTAAACAAAAATGCTGTCAAGTTCGTCCCGAGGAGAGCTGAGTGTACTTAATTTACGGTATTTGATAAGGAAAGAATAAATGTTCATCAGTGTCAGTGTAGTGTTAAATAATGTACATGTAGCAACCTGTATGTATTGTATACTGACCTCAAATGTAGTGTGTAATGACTTCAATCCTTCTGTTTATATGTATTATTCATTTTAAAGGGTATATGTCTTTCTTTATGTCTCTGTTTGCACATGTAAGCATGTGTGCAAGTTTATCTGGGCTAGGTGTGTGTGTGTGCATGTGCGTGCGTGTGCATGTGTGTGTGTGGTATGTGTGTACTGTTTTTCCCTCTTTCTTTCTCCCAGAAGGAAAAGTTTCATGTTCACTCTCTAACTCGTCCCTGTAGAGGGTCAATTGCAACCAGTTGGCCGCCAGTCTGATCCAAAATAAACATTTGGAGAGAAGGGACTGTATAGGCAGGTACCTGGGGCCTCTGTGTTCTCCCCTTCCTTTTACATTCTCACACACACACACACACACACACACACACACACACCCTGGTTCTTTGATATCTTTTTAATATCTTTTTTCCTGTTATGGGCAAGGGATAGACGAACGCCCCTAAGGCTGTGTGCGTGTGTGTGTGTTTGTGTATTCTTTGTCTTATAAGTATGCTTATAAGTCAATTGTGAAAGCATCTGCTCTCCTCAAATCGTCTCCTGACCCAGGTCTACATTCTGAATAACCAGCGCCCATTGGTGTGCCCCATATTTTGGAGCATATGTCTCTTTGCCATTTTAGGTATCGATTTAAAAGCAGGGTTTCCATTAGTCCAGAAAAAATATTCATTTAAAAAGAAAATAAGAATGAAAAGTACATGTGATTTTTAAGTAAGTAAAGTTATTCTCTACACATTGTTTTATCTGATAATGCATGTTTTAATGAATGTCTCTTTTAATAAAAATAGCCATTATTCTGAAGGAAAGAGTTGTTGTTTAAATGTAGCTATTTAAGCATGCTGCTGCTGGAGGTTGTTTCATTACCTGCTGCTAGCCTCTAATTCATACAGCCACTGGTGTTTGGAATTTTATTACAGTAAATCACAGCTACAGTGTTTCTGTTAAAACAATATAGACAACAAAAAAAAAAGACAGGAATTACAATGGGATGTAGTTACAGAGGGGGATTCAGCTCCTGTGTTTACTCTTCTTTGTCAACTCAAGGCAGATGATGCCAAGAACTAGCAAGAGGGCAGGAGCATTTCATTTCTCTGAGCAAAATTGCTTAAAACTGCATATATTTAATTTATTTCTTTTATTACTATTATAATTATTACTAATAATTATCAATGGAATGTCCACAAGCCTTGTAAGACAAACGTGTGTATGTATGGGTGTGTGTGGGTGAGCGTGTGTTGGGGTGGTTGTTGGCTGGTGCTGTGCAGACTCACAGTTTGAGTCTGATGATGGGTGACTGGTTTAACTGGGATAGGGGAATGGCCTGCACGTCTCAATTTAGCACCCATTAATCACAGCGGCATTTCCTCACATTATGCCGTCCGTCTGTTATCCAAGCTAGCGTGTTAGCATAATGAGCTCAGGTGACCGTGAAAAAAAGGACTGCTCTGTTCTCTTCTACTGCAGCTGCCGAGTGCCGCTTGAGCTCATTAGTAAGACCATGCGGTCAGATTGAGACACCTTCTGAACCAACGATACACATTTCACTATTTTAATCAACACTCTGAAGTGTGACATATAAACAATACAGAGAAGTGCCACTGAGGTGAACCAGATTACAAGGAATGTCAGTCAACTCTGTTATGACTAGGAAAACATTTAAAAATAATTGTTGTGTCTTCAAACTCACAGAAAACAAATTCTTTGCTTAGGTTTGTGTGCATTTATCTGATCTATTTTTTGATATTAAACTTTGTTCTATTTAAATATTGACAGCGTGTGTGTGTGTGTGTGTGTGTGTGTGTGTGTGTGTGTGTGTGTGTGTGTGTGTGTGTGTGTGTGCGCAAATATGTGTTTGAGGGGCCCTGTCATCACTAGCAAGACAGACAGAAATTGAAGTGTGTGTCTGTTGGAGTAAGTGAGAGTGAAAGCTGGTCAGAGGG
>NC_062529.1:10625076-10670076 GCF_022655615.1 Tachysurus fulvidraco
GAAAAACATTCCTATCATGTGCAGAGTTGGGATAAAAAAGTAATTTTGTTTGTAGTTGCAAAAAACTATACAAATAGGATCACAGGTGGAAAAATGCAATAATGACACATTTCCTTGCATATTCTAGTCATTTTATTTGCTAATGACTTATAATATAATAACCCTGTTCACCTGTTCTTGAAGGACAAATATGGCCACCCTCCATCCTGCCCCAATAAACAAACATACACCAGAAGACCCCACCAATGTATTTATCCAAATCATTTATAAAGGGAGTGACATTGCACTCTGCAGCAGGTGCTAAGACTTCATTTGTTTAGAATTTTTCCAGAGAATGAATGAGGATTCTGTAGAGAAAGGGTAGATATCAATATCAGTTACACCAGGATTTGCATTTTTTAATCTTCACCCTTTCTGTTGTATCACTCATCCGCTTCTGTGTGGTTGGCTTTGCCAATGCATTTGCATTGTGTGTCCAGAATCATCTGCTCGGGCCCAGACTTTTAATCATGACCATGGACTATGCTGACCATACGTTTTGCTTTCAGTTGTAGTTGTACTTCCTATGTTTGCTTCAGTTGTCAGTGTTATAAAAATTAGCGATTGCCTGATCACACAAACTAGTGCTTGCTGCTGAGATTTAGGTTCCAACCATGTTGTGTACAGTTCACAAAATGTACATGAACAGTTCTCCTTGTCACAAAAGACAACAGCTTGTACAGGTTGTTCTTTAGTGTTTCTTCTTTTTTGCACATATACAGTGAAATACTATATTTATACTGTTCTAAAAATCTAAACAAAAGCATAAAATAGTGAAGTGAAGTGACATACGGCTAAGTACGGTGACCCATACTCAGAATTTGTTGTCTGCATTTAACCCATCCAAAGTGCACACACAGCAGTGAACACACACACGGCAGTGAACACACACACACCGTGAACACACACCCGGAGCAGTGGGCAGCCATTTTATGCTGCGGCACCCGGGGAGCAGTTGGGGGGTTCAGTGCCTTGCTCAAGGGCACCTCAGTCATGGCCGGCTCGAGACTCGAACCCACAACCTTCGGGTTACGAGTCAGACTCTCTAACCATTAGGCCACGACTGCCCCAATAAAATCAATCAATCAATAAAATAAAAGCAGTCCTATTCAGAAAATGAAAAAATATCCCATCCCTTACAAGGCTGTGTGTAGAATCCTATAATGGACCGCTTGTCTATCAAGAGCCCTATTTGAAACTAAAAATGCTCAATCATGTGCTGAACTCTTAATGAACCTATGAGAAATGCTTCCTAAGGGTGTACATTAATTATCCACAAGAATTTTGAATTGTGTGTCCAACAGAAAGTATATTTACTCCAAATGTATATTGGCACAGCTTTTATTTACATACTCACTGAAGTGAAATAGATCTAGTAAATTATATTTAACGATGAATATTTGTTTCGATTTTGCACTGTAAAAAAAATGCCATTGTTTCATGTCAAGTTTTTTTTTAAAGTAACATATCTTGTCACTCAACCCGATCAATATGTCCATGTGCACATATGTTGAGTATGTTATTTGCTGTCACTTGGACTAGGCCTTAGTCAGATATGTTTTTTAGGAATTACACTTACTAGCTCTGTAATAACTGCTATGACTTTTCATCGTCTTCTTCTTCTTCTTCTTTTGGCTTTTCCCTTCAGGGGTCGCCACAGCGAATCATCTCTCTCCACCTATCCCTATCTTCTGCATCCCCAACACTTGCACCCACTAGCTTCAAATCCTCATTAATTACATAACTGCTGTGACTCTCTGTAGTGCAAATTAACATTTTGAGAGCTTGTAAAACTTCTATTGCCAAATACTATTAAATTCAACATATGATGTTTTGTAGAGATCCCTAATAGTTTCATAGAGTTCACATGTCGTTCTGACATGTTTCTGAAGATTTTCAGTGACGGAGATCACTCTTCACATCGTTCCTTCATTTCGTTTTTTTTTTTTTTTGGGGCTGTAGAGGAACCTAATGCCGATGTCATTATCAACACTCCTCATAGCTAATCAGATTCGCATTGTTACACAGGATGACAAATGGTGCATTGCAGAGGCATTGCCTGTCTGTTTAGCATTCCTACACTGATGTGTTTTGAGAAGTAGTATTCAAAAAAGAGCATGGAGACGTTAGGGATGATGGGGGTTTGCACAACTAGCTACTGGTTCAGCCAGGAATTCAGCCAAATTTCTGAGCTGGAATGGCAGACACCCAAATGACATGCTATGTATTTCACAGGAAGCTTCCACAAGTCATTTTAGTGCAGATATTCAGTGAAAAGTTTTTATATACTTTTAAGTGAAGTTGAAATTCTAAATTCAATTTAATTTATTTGTATATTACTTTCAAAATGGACATTGGCTTAATGCAGCTTTACAGAACGTGAAAAAAGTACAAAATGTTTAAGATTAATATTAGACTTATATTTAAATTGATTTGTATTTATCCCTAATGAGCAAGCCTGATGCGACTAAATGAAAAATGTAAACTGTCAACTGCATACTTTTAAGGTAAAAGAGCAATCAGCAGCTTAACAAGGCTATTCCCTGTATGTCTAGGCCAGCTATCCAGAAACAATTTACCGCTGTCTTAATTAAAGACATATAAAGTCAAGGCCAATTTTATTTATTATTTTTTTATTTTTTTAAACATAAGGCCATATTCATTCTCCGCCTCATGTGGAGGAGTTCGATGTCTCAGTGCATTTGCTCTTCTCTAGTCATGGCGATACTAACTGTAGCAGTTACCCTAAACTAGAACAGCGAAAGCATGTGTAGCCCATGTGCTTTCATTATCATCAAGATAGTAAGCTATTTCTTCCCTAGCCCTGCATATGTCTTTAACCTTTTCTCCAAGGTCTCTGTGGAAATTTACAGTGTCTGTCTCATTATGATTGATGACACCTGTACACATTGTGCAAACTCTGACTGTCACTATGCTATTTTCCTTTTTCACTAAGGCGTGGGAGTGAGAGCTTGGTATTTGTCCAAGCCAAAACTAACTGCTGATAGCAATCTCATTGTGGTGATGTATGATCTTCTCTCTGAAAAGCTATCACAAAATTAGGAATGCAAACTAGGAAGAAGCTGCCTGCTTTTTTGCAGGTTTTTTCCCCTTGTCTTTTGTCCAGACACATATTCTGATCTTAGATCTGTAAGAATACAGTAGTGGGCCTCTGGGCTATTATTTGATTGCCACTGTGACCATCCTAATCATTTACATGTCTACTTCCAGTGATTTAGCACTCTCTCATGACAATCTGTGGGAGAATGTTACTCTTATGTCCCAAGTGAATTTCCATGTGTTCTTCATTGTGCTACAATCAGACAAAGCCTAGTCTTTGTGCAAAGCGTTGTTACAGGATAGAGAGCAGACGTTTATTTTATTTTTTTAGTATCTTCATTTGTTATAATATTTTAAACAACCTATGCACATTGAGCATTCAGTCTCCTTGAAGGTGGTTTTCCATACAAAGCAAGCAAATATTAGTTGACAGTACTAACTCCTCCTTTGAATTTGTTATAGTGATTAATGTTGGTGTCCTTGCATGAAGAGGGTGTGTGCATGTTGGTGTGTGTGTGTGTGTGTCTGTGCAGGTTTAGCACATGCCATTCCTCCACTACATTTGCAACAGTTCTAACAATAAGCAACGACACCTCCATATCCACAAAAGTATTGTTGTGTTAGTGTGCTCACAATTTGTTTACTTCTTCAATAGGCTGTAAAATAGTCAGCACATTTCCACAGGTCTCCCAGTGCACAAGGATAAACACTGAACACGCCTCGTTATAATCTCCCCAATAGCTGGTCTCAACCACTACGTTTAAGCCAGTTAAAGCCTATTTCATCTTCCAAGGAAGTTTCATCTTCCAACGTGCATTTCCTTTTCTGACTTACATCACCACACCTACACATGCTATGACACATGGGGAATATCGTACACACCCATACAGGCATCTCACTTAAACATGTATATATCTGTTTCTTTGACAGATTCTTTTGCTGTTAATCATAATTGGTTTATGTATGTCAACATAAGGCTGCTCTGCTAGACACACTGCTTAACCATTCAGTACGCTCATATAATGAGAGATTACGTTTTATATATCTTTTTTTTTATATGTATTTCGAGCCTTGCACATGTTCTGCTCCACACAACAGCTATATGGACTTGCTGGCTACGTGTTGGTTACAGTAGCAGCATATGACAGGAGCTGTCAATGCTATTGTGCATCAGAGACAAAGGATAACACCAAATAATGGTATTTCATTCAGTGGTGCAGAACTAAGCTTGAAAGAGCAACCAGATGGTGGGCCAAGAACTGCAGTCAACAAATGCGCTACTTATTCTCCAGAGGAGTAGTAGTGGAGTATGGGAAAGGAGCATATGATCTCCTGTATTCCTCACTTAAATGGGACAGTGTAATTTCCTTTCTTTAGGCAGTAAATTTTAGTTAAGTGTTCTCTGAGTTGTTTAGGGAATTGCTGCTAAACACAATGCTGACAGCCCAAAGAAATCGATGCGATGTGAGCTTTTTTTCTTATTGTGTTTGAGAAAGAAGTGTTGTTTATGATGGACGTGGTCTAAATATGTTTAGATTCAAAATATACTTACTGTAATTTGAAAAGTGAGTAGTTCTAGGAGGATGTGTACCTTAATTGTTCCACATTAATTATGCTTTGCTTCTATTGCATACTGTAGACCTGATTTTATTAATTTGATCATTAACATTTACTTTTGCCATCTAGTTCTCAACGTTTAGCTAACGATAGAGGGTTTACCACAACATCTTTTATCCATGCTTATTCAGGGTTATTGATGTTCCAGAGCTCAGTAAATTGCAACACAGCTTCTGCTCACTCCTGGCAATTTATTTCTTCTCATAGTGATCATGTGGAGGAAATGTCTCGGCACTTCTTTTGGTCTATCTGTCTCCCCCACCTCTTTGCTGCAGCCTTAAATCCATCCATATGGAGCACACTAAAAAATGGCCATGGTTTATCCCTGGCTCTTTTCACCTTGTTTGTGTGTTTCCCCTTTTCTGTAAGAGACGATAACTCTTGTCTTGGTGCTTAAGTGGGGAGACTTTCCCCTAAGATGGAGTTCATTAGAGTCAAATGAGTGACAGGCTCTCGTGGCCTCGTGCTGGTTCTTAGCTTTGATCTGCCGCCTGTGTTAGGCCCTCTCATACAGGGCTGAACGGCTCCCACAGCACATTTACATGCCCATGTGCTTGCTTACTGAGCTACTCACTGTCCAAATTGGGATATATATTAAAGTATAGGTTATATTAAACCAGCCCATTTATTTATAGTATGTGTTCGCAGGAATGACATTAGTGACAACGGAAACAGCTTCTGGGTTCAGGAGCCTATGTTACCTGAATGATGTGTTACCTCTGAAGTGTTTTTATTAGAACCAGTAAGTGATTGCTAAGTGATCTGTTGCATGGAACAATTGCAGTAATGACATATTTTCTTTATTCTTTTTGCCTTTTTTGTTGACGTACCTCTTTTACCTGTTATCTTTTTATTGATTCAATATGTACCAAGATCATCCAGCATTCCTGACGTTTTTCCCAGGCTTCAACTTCTTTATTTCTCTTCACTCCTCCTCTGGAAGAACTAGAGTCATTAATGGATTATAATTATTAATGGACCACCATAATCATTCCCTTGTTAGACCAGATTAATTAATGATAGTCCTTTCTGTGTTGCTGTTTACTCTGACATTAAGTGGACCTCGTTTTGGCAAATTCTACACTGGCAAATGTTTTTATATTCAAAAAGAACCAGATTTCAAATGATCTACTTCACCATTCTTCCTTTAATATTTGTGCCAGTATTGCCTAAAGGCATTCTAAACAAGTTAAAACCGTTTTTTTTTTCTGTTACTTATTATGGGATTTACTCTAAACTGCAATTGACACTTCTGTATAGTAGTTAGGACAATGTGCTAATATTCACTGGAAATGCCAAGGATTCGGAATCAACACTGAGCTGTTATTTCACTCTGGTATTTCTCTTGATAATTACCTTCCTGGAAAACCCCTAAGGAGACAGTGTCTTGTTTATGGACAATATATTTAATAGAGCAAATTAGAATGAGGGCCATATTGCTGAACAGCTGTGTACACATGGTGAAATCTGTGAGACAAGCCATTAAAGTCAATAGCGGTGTGGCAATGAGAATCTGAGTTTAGAGGCTAAACTGAGAAAGAGTCTGTGTGCTCTATAATCTCTTTGAGACTCTTAACCTCTTAACTCTGGGGATCTCACTTATCTTCCTCCACTGTCTAAACAGTCATACCTTTTATTATAGTGCTGTTAGTTAGCCAAGTTGTGAGCATCTTTCAAACAAAAAAAGGAGGAAAAAAAACTTTTCCTCACTGTTATAAAGTGTTTGGTACAAAGCAGTCACTAAAACTTGCCCTTGCCTATTTGCATAGCATGAAGCTGACTCAGATAGAGTTTCAACCATTGTTGCGTTTTCGTTCAGTGGAACTTGATATGTCTGGTAGCTTCTGTAAACACAGAGCCAAGAGTAGCTTTTCAAAGTGTGAAATCAACATTATTTACCATGTTAAACTACCCAACCTGCATCCTGTCACCACTATAGTCCTATTTCTCTGGAATGCGGAATATGCCGAATTTACCAATTATTATAGCTTCTCTACATGCTGATTTAAACAGTGCTGAACAGAAATACAGTGTGTCATGATTTTGTTGTTTTGTATCTCTATCTCAATGGTGATAATTACAAAATGTCCAATATCATATAAGATTATATAAGATAATACATTATATATTATTATAATATTTTTACAGTAGCTGTACAGCATACTGTATGAACAACCCTAGGTCTTTGACATCTGTGCCTGAATTCTGTACAGTGCACTTTATTTAATCACGTTTTTTTTATAAACAGAACTTTTATAACTTTATTACAATGATGACCATGAGCCCTCTCGATAATAATTTAATTTTATAGTCTTTGTGACTTGAAAGTAAAACTTCTGCTTTGGCACAGCTTATTACTAGCTGGCTCAGTTTCTAGTGCAGAGGAACAGATAGATATAAACAATTCAGAAAGTAATTGCTAGAAGGCAGATTATCTTTCTTCAGATTAGCATTAGCTTGGAGACTCTTTTGACTTTGCAAGAACAAATTCAAATCTCACCAAGCTTCAAAAACTACAAGGCATGTAATAATAAGCAGGTCTTGACAAAGTAGCTAGTGTGCATGATTAACATTAGGATTACAGACCACTTTAATGGTTAATGCCCAGAGCAAAAAGTCAACAAGTTATCTAAACTTTTCTCAGCTCAACTTCATTTCCCTTGAGACCAATGTAACATGCCACCTGCATCCATTTTGTGTGAATAATAGATGGAATTGCAGTTTTCTTCATAACATTTTCCTTTGCATTTCCCAGTAATTCCATAGTCACCCATTCTGAAGTGCTAATGTACTTATTTTTAAATCCTTTTGTGAAGTTGTACAAAGTTTTAGAAAAATGTGTATTTACCACATAAGCTGTGCCACACATTATAGGTATTTTTTAATGAACTCTTGTCTGTATGGATATATATTTGTATCTACAGATGTATGCACCTATAAAAAGCTGCCATTCTCCACTTTAGGCTAACTGGATCAACATACTACTGGAAGTCTAATGTGCTGGAGTATTGAGATCACACCTCAAAAATGTTACTGTCCAGTTCTTTGTGAACTGCATTTAATTACTATGAATTGCCAATTACTGGGGCAATTGACTATTAACAAAGTCAGACTGTAGAAAAAAATTAATGATCATAATGGCTTGTGAACCAAGAATGCAACCATTCCAGACCATTTGCCACATTTCTATATGGGATTCATTTTTTCCAAGGGACTCACTATGTGGTTGCCAAGTGATGCAGAGTGGTAATAAGACAAAAACACAATCTAAGTGATGAAGGCAGTGGCCTGGCCAAGTGGTTCTTCTCATATGTGTGGTTGAGGACCCAGTGCTGAGGCATTTTGAGGGAATTCCCTCTGTATAATCATGGCAGGCGAACACACGCATATTCAACACATGGGCATATGGTTTACAGAAATCTGACTCTTTGTGTTTATAAATGTATGGACCTTGGTTTCCCTCATTTTTATGTGGTTAAATATTTGCAGATTAAAGTTTTCTTCATCAGAACATTTATTTTTCATGGCAAGAAGTTTGTACTAAGGTCCCTCTTGGATCTGCAAGTTTTAGAAATGTAGCTCTGAAGAGTAAAAACATAATTATTACATGACATTTTATGTTACATTTTTAACAGAATAGCTTCCAGTTTTATGCCTAGACCTAAAAGAGAATAATAACAATCTAACTGTTTATTCTCTGTAGGTTTGGTGGAGATATGTCTGATGCACCCGCTGGATGTTGTGAAGACCAGGTAACAGACAATGCACAAAGATTTACCCAGAAATAGCTCATACACTACATGTTAGCTCGGCCTGTACTTCTGAATGCTTTAAATATCTTTTTTCCCTCTGTATATTGGCACTAGAGCCAAGAGGCTAACTCGTTTTGTCGAAAATGAAATGCATCATTTACCCATACCCCAAATGTTTAATACTTTTTAATGTTCACAAATCACTCACATTTTTACCTCATTGTTCCTTTGAACTTTATCCCTTGTTGTAGGCCTATGGCTGTAAAACCAAAAAAACATAAAAAAGAATGGGTCTTGATTGGTGCACGGTAAATGTTGAAGCTCTTGAATTAATTTTCTTCCCCTGGGTTACATGAGTGAAATTGGAAGCCGAGGACGGAGGGTGATCGAGGCCCTCACACCAAAGCTACTCAGTGGGTAGTAAACAGGTCGTGGGCCACTCCTAAACCTTTACGGCCTCTTTGTGCCCTGCCAAGACCCTGGCTCTCCTGCTAACATGCTTGCACGCCCGCACACGCACATGCATAGTCGTGCACATGTGATCAGACAATTACTCTTTTACTCTGTCATTTTGTAATGTATAAATCTGGATGTTTTGGATTGAAAATAAGTGAGATCGTTTTGTTGAAGAAGCCACAAGCAAAACGTGGATCAAACATAAGTTCTTGCATTCATACAAATTGATATGTAATACTCCAGAAACCGTTAGGGTGATTTAAGGTCTCTTGTTGAAGGTTTTGCCATGGATGGGCCACTCTCTCTTCATGCGGGGTCAGGGTTAAAAGTGCACACTCTATTTTCTTTGTAGTACTCCTCCTTAAAAGTGGGAAAAGCCCCACTAAGGTATGTCTGCTTTATCTATTTGAAGTATGTTTGAAAGCATGACACATGTAGCAGTGTTTATCTGTGTGATTTGACATTTTCTATCTTTGCATTGTCAGATTTTTTCAAGTTCAAGTCTAATCAAAATGCAAACTGTAATTCTACACAACTGGGTGGTTTTAAAATATGAAAATGCATTCATATTTTGTGATGACATCAGTTCTATGCAAGTAGAAGACTTACATTTTCAGTTGTCATTCTGCTAGTTGCTATATATATATATATATATATATATATATATATATATATATATATATATATATATATATATATAATTGTAATAGTTGCTCTTTTCCCTTTTCCTTTTTTCTTCCCGCCAACTTTTTCCTTAAAAGCATGCTAGCAGGCTAATTTGGAAGGCTGGGTAGAGCTGAAATCTATTAGAGCCGGACATGGAACCATTGAGAGGGTTGTACCCAACACACCTCCTTTCTGACGCTAGTTGCAGGAATGTCTCCTATTAGTACCTGGCTGCTGCTTTAATGTTCACTGCTCTAAATTGGATGCCAACTGGAGTGACCTTTTTTTCTCTATTCAAAAAGGTGCTTTGGTGAAATCAAAGGATTTTTTAGAGGGGAACCTGACAAAAAGTCTTACTCTAGAAAATTTGTATTTACTCTGTGCAAATGAGGGAGCTGGAGCCAGGGACCGGGAAGAGTGGGGGTTGTTACACACCCACACCCACCTAGAGCTGCTCAGTGATATATCAGAATCACTGTGTACAAGAGAAATCACATTCCATGCAATTTATTAATGTGTTAAATGCTCATTTTTTAGAAGGTGCTTTATTTGCTATTTGAGGTGGATTGCATTGGGTTGGGTGGTGTTTGTATATAGTTAGCTTTCTAGGAGACAGTGGAACTGGAGTTACAGCTTTTCATTAACCTGGAAACCACCTAGTTACATGGTTCATGGGCTGGTCTCAGCTCACTTGGAGGTAACAGAGGGTGTCGGGCGGCACTTTCAGCGGGGGGCAGTGTGCTTGGGGCAGCCCATCTGACTCTGATCAGCCTGCCGGCTTCACTGCCGCTCTCATTAGAGACCAGGAAGAAGTCCAGATTGTTCTTTATGTGGAGATCTGGTTACGCAACTTCACTCCACCCCAAACACACTCTTAGACCCTCCCACAGCCTGAAACACCTCTGTGTATTTCTGCCCTTTTGACTTGATACCTTTCACTTTTGTAATGCTTCTCATTACCTTTTATTGTTTGATCTGTTGTTTCCTCTGCTTTCTAGGTAGTTACTGCATAAGTGATTTAGTGTGTCTCGCTATCATATAACTCTGTTGCTGTTTTGTTTTTCAAATTCTCTGAGAGAAACCATTTCTTTGGAGCTCATCTCTTGGCCATCCTTGCTCTCATGACTTTCCACTTATACTGTTGTGGAGTTTAGTGGTGGTGGTGTCATTCACAATTCTGGTGGCCTTAGATGCAGTAGTGTTGATTGGTTGTAGAAAGACATTTTTTCAACTATCCTCACAATTTATTGTAGGATCTTGCGGTCTAAAACTGTGTGTTGAATGCACTTTATCTCCTATAATTTGCCAGTGATCTTTCTTTGCAGGGTAGTGTAGCACTATATCCAGATGTGTGCTGACTCATTGCTAAGTGCAGATATAATGATGATGTTCTAAATAGTAATTACACTAATGCAGAATATGGGGCATTCCCAAGAGGTCTTACTGCTAGTATTCCACAAATCTACAGAAATCCATCCCTATGAAAGGTCAGTGATTAACATTGCACTCCCAGTTCTAAAACACTTATATGAAGACATAGGGCAACTCTCAACAGCCTGGTTTATGTGTAGCATAAAGTGTTGTTAGCACACTCTGCTCTGCCAACCAGATAAATCCTGCAAAGTCTGCCACGATATCTCTTTGAGCCTGCCTCCAAATAAGCCTTGAATAGGCAAATGGACCTTTGAACAACACTTGTGTCACTATGCTTCAAAAGTGGGTGAAAACAAGACACTTAATGGTTGAAAACATTTCCCACTGGGTATTGTCAATGGATGTCCGGGGGATATAAACTTTTGTTCTGCTTCTGGCCCAGAACCTTTTTGTCTCCAAATGTTGTACAGTGGTACAATCAAAAGATAATGGATAAGGATAATGGCTGTTTGGTCTAATTGCAAATTTCAGAAGACTAAACCTGTTCGCTTATTGTATGCTACATTTGAGAGATGCTGTTCAGTTGTTGGACCTGTCGGATGCTTATTTTCATGTCCCCATCAAAACCAGAACTCCAGAGGATTTCTTAGGTTTGCCTGTGAAAGACTGGCATTCAAATTCAAAGCCCTTCCCTTCTGCCTTTCTCTAACACCGCATGCATATGTATGCAAGTTGCCAGTATCTAGACAACAAGACCACTATATAATGATTGTTTGAACAAAACATTATATCGCAGGGTGTCATTTATGGCATGATTTTTTTGTAAATTGTTCTTTGATTGGACAATATGTGCTCAGCTTATCAAATTTTATCATCTCTTCCAAATGCATTTTGGGAGAAAATGGATGATAGTGAAAATAGTCTAACTCATTCATTTTTATATTACACCCATGACCAAGTCCGTGGGTGGAAATACGACACTCGGCTAAAAAAATATTAGCTCCAATGCACACAATCTAGGGGCGGTTGACTCTGTGTAATCACATGACAGCACTATTTATGAACAGGGCTCATAAGGTGAGATTACTCCAACATCATTTTATACCATTTTGTGAATTCTTTACTTACAGCCACTAGTGGTGCTGTTGTGCTTAATTTAACAAAGGTCCAAAATAATCTGCTTAAATCATGTGTTGACAGAAAATAATCTGATGTGAATGTCACAACATGTTGGTTGGACAAATTGTGGTTGTCAGCTACATCAACCATCAGGGCAACATGAGATTTCAAATTTTTCTCATCACCTTGCAGGAATTCTCCTGGTGTGGGTCTATCTGCAGTTAGCCTCAGTGAGAGCAACTTCTCTGCTGGAGCAACAGTGCAGTGGATGCACTATTGAAATGGTGTGTGTGTATACCCAGAAGAGTAGCATTTGTTAGGATTGGTGAAATGCAGGTGGCCCACTTCTTCAAATCCAAGGCAGTATATTGCCAGTTATTACCAGACAATCCACAAGGACAGGATGCACTATTCCACAGCTTCCACTGATCCATATCTTACCTTTGACTAAATAATTCTAAGGTGATCTTGAAATCACAGTTTTCAAAATTCCTTAGGAGTCATTAATAAAACATTAATATAGTCAAAACTCTGGTCTCTGTTGTTCCTCTGGCCCTGTAAACATGAACAAAAAAATAGGTGGACCACCAGGACACTTGATTGTCAAATCTGTTGCATACTAATTGAAAACAATCTCAAAACATCTCATTTCAAAGAACTAAATAGGCAAATTCATATTACGTGACGTTGTATGTCATAGCTCTTTTTGTTGACAGAAAACACTCCTTCATAAAGTACGGTTTTCTGGTGTTTGTGTTTGTGTGTATGACTGACTATGTCATCACCTACGCATCCAATTCGGTGAGTGGGGCATGTATGTATGAAAATGATTACCCCTTGCTTCTCTCACTGTGACACTTTTTGCCTTTCTCTGTTCAGAGCATGTATGAAAGTGATGTTCCTTTAGGCAGAGGGGGTCGTTTGACAAGGGCTGTAACAGTCAGATTCCTTTTGAGGAGTGGGTGATGGCAAGAGTGAAGTCTCCATGCTTCCACCCCCAACTGCTGCCTGAACCTCAGTGCACTCCTGATAGCATCCCACAACCAACCCTTAAACAGCAGGACTCAAAGCTCTTAGGTTTGGAAGCTGATCTGTCCCAGTAAAGCAGCATGGTGTTTTAGCTGTGCGGCCCTGATCCTCTAATCCTTCCCTGCCATGGCCTTTGGTCCTCATGAACAACACTCGCTCCTTCTCTCCCTATGTGTATCTGTTTGTGTAATCCCTGTCACCAAATTCACCAAATTATGATCCTGGGATTTAATATTTAATTTTATATAGAAGGATTTTTTTTGTCATCCACATTGTTTTGTTTTATTTAATACATAGCTTAAAGTTGTTGTTTTTTTACTTTTGTGAGTGAAGAATAACACTACTAATGCTTATAAGTAAATTGCTCAGAATGTTAGAGGGTGCAGCTGATTTCTTTTTAGCCTAGAGTGCAGATCCACACAGCAATCTTTGTAAGTCATCTCTAGTTATTACACTTGTAAATAGGCTAAGTAAATAGGCTAAACTCTAGTTCTTTGAAGTAGTGACACAGAAAAGCTTCACCATCTCATCCAGACAATTTGAATCCCAATGATGCCATTGCAATCCATGGCCAAAAGTGAAGGAGAGAACAGTGCCATAATCATTTTTATAATTATTTTGGATAAACTTTCCTTAATTGAAGCCAAGTAAAATTCAGATCAGACTTTAGACTCAGGTATGAGATATGAAGCTCCAGACAAGATATGGAAAGTTACATTTTGGTATCATTAGACCAAGGAAATCACCACTCTTCTGTAAAACCCAGCTCTGTGAAATGTCCAGATTAGTAGTATCCTGTGAACACCTTCTCCAATTGGTACTATGGATTTCTCCAATTTTTGGAGAAAGAGTTACAGAGTAACCCTAAGCCTTTTGGTCGTTTCTCTGACTAATGCCTTTCTACAGAACCTTGTCCTATATTTATTTTGATGGTCTCCCTATGCTGTTTGTTTCGTATGCAGACTAAGTATGGCATCTGACGTTGCACAGCAATGAGGATGAATACTTTGTTAATTAGTTTAAAATAACTATACTGACCTCTCCACAACACAGTATTATGCTGTACTTAATGGCAGATCATCTGAATTAAATCCATAAATCTGTTTCATTTTTATGTTGTAAACTGACAAAATGTGGAAAGGTTCAAT
The DNA here is from genome assembly GCF_022655615.1 of Tachysurus fulvidraco. Lineage (NCBI taxonomy): Eukaryota > Metazoa > Chordata > Actinopteri > Siluriformes > Bagridae > Tachysurus > Tachysurus fulvidraco. Next base: position 10,639,337 of record NC_062529.1, read on the forward strand.
GGGTGAATACTTATCCTAGGTACTATATATATTCAAAAGCTGCAAGGCAAGGTCTCGTCTTTCTGCTTATATTTTGAAACTGTATAACCCTGTTTATGCACATGCCATAGTGTATTAGGATGTAGTATTAAACAGGTTTGCTAGAGGGTGTCACAGATACCCAAATACATTATAGTAAAAACATAGGAATAAAGTAAAAGTGTCCTGGTGTTGTGAAATGACCCATTTTAGAGAAGTAGTAAAGTGCTCGATGAAAACTCATTTGTCTCCAGCGCCTGTCGGTCGCCTCACAACATCTGTAGCCCTCTACATGTGGTGTTTTGTGTGCTGTGCTCCTGTCAGGTCGGGTGAGGAGCATAAACACAGAGCTGTAATGTACAGTCTCAGATTTCTGTTTGAAAAAGCAGCGCTGTGAGTGCTGGTAGCTGAGTCCTGTGCTGTCCTGATCGTCTATGCAGTACCCGCCGGTTGCCTGCTGACAAGCAGGTAGGAGCAGTAGGAGTCTTCACTCTCCCCAACCATTTCCTTACTTCAAAGAAGTTGTAACTATGCTGAGTGGAGCCAGGGCTGTCCCAAGATCTTCCACGATGAAATTGCCTCCTCACACATATTTTGGATTATCTCTCAAATTATGTGTTATATTATTCAAATATATTTGGGATTAATAGAGTTGTCAAATATTTGTGATAATGAGTAATTAATTTATAGTATTTAAATTGTGAAATACCAGCATTAGAAAAATATGGTATACAAAGTGCCACATCCAAAAGGGGACATCTGGAGTCTGAGTGCAAATAAAGTCTGACTAAAAGAGCATCTAGACAGTGAAACTTTTTGCCCTCTCTACTCTCTCCTGGTTACCTTCATTGCTTAGGTCAGTGGGTCCAGTAGGCCTGTTGTGCCATTGAAACCCAAGCTTCTTTAACCCAGACAAACCCCAGGAGCCTGCCGTGTCACAAGCGCTACAGCTTTATCACTTCCCCTAATGCTCAGCCTCCCATCTTCTTTATCTCTTTCCCTTCATTGGCTCAGTTTACCTGATAATAAAAATATCTGTATTATTTATCATATTAATCACCTTTTATATAAAATCATTTATGGATTTGTCAGTAAGACAAATTGAAGACAAACTGAAGACCAAGTGTAATACTATCGAATTGCTTGCAGTCTTTGCTTCTCAGTATATATGAAGAGCTGGATCGGACAAATCTTATCTTGGCATTTCCTATTCTAAATTTGATCGAATGCCTGCATTTGCAATGTTGTGTTTTAACCTCAGGTACTACATACGTCTGCCATTTTTATGATCCTGCTCATTAAAATTAACTGTTTGGTTGTAAAAAATAGATTTTCTTTTAATGCTACCTTCTGGATTTCCTCATGTACTGCAGATCCAATGTGAAAAGAAGATGCTCTCTGATACTTGTTACTGTTACACTCCTAGGCTTAGGCTTAATTTTAGCAAGGACAAATAGAAAATAGATTCTCTCTCCTGTACATTCCCTCACTGTCTGTGGCTACACAACCCCATACATGGTGCACTTTGAAACTCTTTTCATTTTTAACTATTTAAACCTTTTCTCTAATTTGTGCTATAGTAGCTCTTCTGCGGGCTCAGACCAGACGACCTCACATGCAACAGTGGGCCTTATGGGCCCATGACTCTGTCGATGGTTCACCGGTTGGTTCACCTTCCTTGGACTATGCTTTGTTGGTACTAAACTGCTGCACACCCAGAACATAACACTACTGCTTTGGAGATGCACTGGCCAAGTCTTCCAACCTTCACAATTAGGCCCTTGTCAACGTTTCTCAGATCCTTATACAACAAATTAATTAATGTTTTTTCCCCCTCACTTTTAATGCCAGTGTTTTGGCTGATCAGTGTATATACATTCAATGAGCACATTATAAGAAACCCCGTAAACCAACAAGCAAGACGTTTGTGATGTGGTAGAACAAGAGATTTTTAGCATGAAAGTGCAGCAGAAAAATCTGCAGAAATTGTATGCAATCTCAACAGGACATTTCCAACATATTGAGAAATCCATGGCATGAAAGATTGAGGCTGTTTTGCAAAGGGAGATCTTACCCAGTGTTAGTATATAGTATTCCTATTAAAGTGTTCAGTGTGTGTGTGTGTGTGTGTGTGTGTGTGTGTGTGTGTGTGTGTGTGTATACGTATATATATATATATATATATATATATATATATATATATATATATATATATATATATATATATATATATATATATATATATATATATTAGTGTGTGTATATATATATATATATATATATATATATATATATATATATATATATATATATATATATATACAGTATATGTGTGTGTATTGTTGTTTGCTCTATGGCATCACATTACTCATCACACTTATTCCCAGGTACTACAGGATGCTTTCATTCAATGTTATTTATTGTTGGAAAAAAATTCTACTGAATTAGTAGTTTACTTTTTTCATTTTCATGGGGAAATACCCAAGTATTTAATAAGGCAAATTTAAGAGACCTTTTTAAAAGTTCAACCTACCCCTTTAAAGGTAAAGCCATCAAACTTAAGTCTTTTGATCAATCCAGTAACCTTCTACCTTTCCCAAAGGGCTCCTTTTAACGCCATCGTTATTGGTCCTGAGCACATCAGCATGTCCTCTAGCCTAGCACAGCCCCCCCTGTTGGACTCAAATAGGCCTATTACCACAAGGGTCTCAGAGGGGCCAAGGCCCTAGCACTCTGCCTGGCCCTAAAACACTGCATACTTGTCTGTGTCTGTAAAAATACAAAGAAGGGGTTCCCATTCCCTGTTATTTATCCTCTTTTCTAGGGCCTTGAATATGCACTTTTTACAAGGAATTTGGGGTCAAGTAAAAGACTCCAGGGTTATTTACCCCATAGCACTCATATTGCTCACAGAAACACCAACCTGCCCTTATCTTCACCCTTACCTGACTGTTCATCATGATGTGTAGTAGTAAAATAATGCACAGAGAGTTAGGTTCCATATTGTCAGTGAACTTGCAGTCATCATCAGTTTTGAGTACATCTCTTTCTTGGGTTATACCACAAAGAATTCAGAGAGTGTCAGATGTTATTGATGCCCTACGGCTTTACATGGGTTTTCTCTCTGCTGACTGTAACAGGAATGTATAAGCTTGTTGACAGTTCTGACTCAGGTTACTATTTTGTTATGTCATATGGAGGACCCGTATAAAAATGCTGACCAGAAGAAAAACTTTTGCCTCGTCCTTTGGTATTGGCATTGAGTTTGATGTGGCAGTGCCATGAACTCCTCATATACCCCATTATCACTCACAGGCCGAGCTGTTGGGTCCAAGATCTTTATGAGAGGGTAGGTAAGGGACACAAGGAAATGAGGTGACCTCAGGGTCAGGTGTGAGGTCAGGGGGCTGAGAGTAGGCCATAGGCATCTCTCTCTCTCTCTCTCTCTCTCTCTCGCTCTCTCTCCCTCTCTCTCTCTCTCTCTCTCTCTCTCTCATGCCTAGTCTGGGTCAGCCTGTCCCAACAAAACGAACGTAGAGAAATAGAACTCCAGCTATATTTGACCCTGCATTTATATGACTTAAATTATAATTAAGGCTCATTTAAATTTGTTCACAAGTTCCTCTGGTCTCAAATCTCCAGGTCTGTGCCCCATCTCTTTCCTTTCCCTTACAAGTGTTGCCCCCAGTGCCACAGACTGCGTGCCCTTTAAGCAGTTTTTTCTTTCCCTCTCTTAATATGGTGTTAGAAGTTCATTTATGGTGCTATTTTAACTGTTTTCCAGGCATGCCTTACAAGCTATTAGGGAATTTACAAAATTGTATGCTGGGAGACACCCCTCTATGATGTTAATCTGTTGGCTTTATGAAAGCCTAGTCACCTCAGTAAACCCCTTCCTTCGATGGAACCAAGGCTCTTTATGGCCCCATCAGGCACCCGACTGAACGACTAACTGCTGACCTCTTGACTTGGCAGTCAAAACCATATGAGGGGAATCTTCGCTCTTCTCCATACTACCCCCATCTTCTAAACTGCTTCTCTCATCTTTTTTTTGTTCCTCTCACATAATAAGGTTTGAATTTGGCTATTTTTATTTTGCCCTCAAATGCTTTTCATTTTACTCACTGTTGCTTTATGACCCAAAAATGCTTCATTCTCAGAACAGCAGTGGCACTAAAATGGCAGTAGCATATTAGTGAGAGTTTCTCTTGTAAAATATAAGTAAATTAAAGCTGTTAATTAAAAAAATACATTCACTGTTTTGTTTTTTAGATCTAGTTTGAGTATTGGTAGTAGCAAAAGACACAAATGACAGCTGAAAAACAAAAAACTAGAGGCTCTTGCATGCTATGTTGGGTATTTTGTTTATAGGCATACCTTTAAAAAGACAGAACAAATCAATACAAAGTTATTCTGAATGATGGCTGTTATCCTCTTATAAACAGTATCTCTCTTTAAACATTTAACTGTAAACATTAGTCTGGTGTAGTAAAAATTGTTTAGGGTGTGGACATTTATTGGCCACTTTTTCTAATTAGATTAGATCTGAATAGTTTCACTAAAACATAATCATTTCTTAAAACAGTAGGATTGTGATTTTATATATACTATATTCACACACACACACACACACACACACACACACACACACACACACACACACACACACACACACAAGTACAAACAGGATGTGTAAAATCCACCCAGCAGGTTTCCTTTTATCATTATCTGTACAATGAAATAGGATAATGCAGTAAAAACGCTTTTCAGGAGCACCCTGTTTAACATTTTCACAGAGTTAGTTTGAATATGTTTATTAGTAAGTTACTAACATGTTTGGAGCTACAAATGGTCCCTTACCTAATATATTATACATTTTTATGTCAATTCAGGGTTGTAACTAAAAGGTAACAGCAGCAGCCTGAATGCCCGCTATGGGGAAAACGGTGCTAATTAGAAAATATACAGTAGGTTAAGTAAATGTTTATTTTCTCCATTGGGTTGTGTTTCTAGAACAGGCTCTGTAACCAATTACAGATTAGAGACTGTTTAAGATTTTACACAAATTAGTCTGTGTTTCTTTATTTTTTGTTAATAAGTCGACAAATTATTGTAATCCTGTTCCTAAAATCAGTTTTCTTTCAGGTGTTAGTGGATCGAGATAAAACTTAGAAGAACTTTTCTGCACTGAATACTTGTCTTGTAACTAATTTTATATGTCACAAAAAAGATATTTATTTGATAAGCAATTCTACAAACTGCCTGTGCATAGAATTATGTATATATAATTATACAGGGTGCCCCTGTACATAGAAGAAATAAACACTTTTTGCAAAATGTCTTCCAACATTTTTCATACATTTAAGAATGCCGTTCCTACTTTTAACAGATGGCCTTTAAGAATTACTTTGACAAAAGAAGAATGCATTGAAATCATTATCATGGCTGTTGTAATGTTGTGATGTACAGGAAACAGGAAACATTTCAAGTATCTCTTATCACATGACACTGTCACCAAACTGGGACTCAAGAAAGAAATTGCAATGATGTTGATGTTTTTTAACGAAAGATACATTTTGCTAAAAAGCTTTTATTTCCCCTATGTATGGAGACTTATGGGACATATTGTTTACTTGAAACCAACAGAAACAAAACAAAAATCCAAATACAAATCAATTTTCAAATCAATTTCTGTTTAAGAACTGGTAGCTGGTAAATAAAGTGAACATGTAATTAGATGTACATATTTTATCTTTACTTGTGAAAATTATTTTGAATAAACACAAGACTTACTAAAACAAACAAAACAGTGTATGGATAAATGGATATTGATTCCCAAAAAGATTAAGTCTTTAATATAAAAGAAGTCAAAATGATGTTCCATTAATCCAGAGATTCTAAATGTTATAAAACATTGTATATTTTCTATCCAAAATGTCTTCATGTATATGGTAGGCATCTATTTGCCATACCTTAAATATATTTTTATTGTGATGTTAAAATTACAGAAATCTTTTGGTTACAGAAATTAGCCTGCATATATTGAGAAACATATTTCTAACAGCATGCATGATTTCTGGAAAATAATTAATAATTTACTAATGATTTGTAATAAACACGGTTATTTTTAAAGAAAAATGAGTATATATCATCAGTAATGAACTGTCAGTATGTTCCCTCAGGTTCCAAATTCAGCGAGGAATTGGTGACCCAAACAGCTATAAAGGCCTGGGGGACTGTTTCAGAACCATATTTCACAAAGAGGGGTAAGCATTCAGCTTTCAGCTGTGGACATATGTACATTGTGCATTACTGTATGTGTATGTTTCTTTACCTTGCTGGTCCAACACCATATTATTGGTGTGTACTTAGAAATGTACCATGTTTGCTTTCTGCATGTATGTGTTTGAGTGCTTTAATAAGGAAATAAAATAAAACATACTGAATATACACACCTGATTGTTTGAGAATTTGATGTATCTCTAGGTTCATGGCTAGAATGTGAAGTAATAGATTTGATTTTTCTTTTGGTGCTTAACTTAGTGAATTTATTTAAGTATAACAAAGAATAAGTTCAGTAAGCACCTAACCCTTATTCAAAACTCAATATTTAAACCCAAATGTTTTAAGGCAGTCAGATTTTAAATTGATTTCAGTAAATTGTTTACTTCCTCTACACCACAACAAAAAATTGTTTTGTCTTCTGTCGTCGCTTCTGTTATTACTAATATTATCATTAATATTATTTATGGCATTATAATTAGTCTTTCCCATATTCATGTTATATTTGTATACAAGGGCTGGCTAGAGATTGCAGTGTTGTGAGTACGTCTTTCTGTTGAGTGAAAAAGAAACTGACACTGTTAGAATATGGCAGTTATGACACTGACAGTAGTCTATCCAGTTGTAGTAACTACGTAGCAGTGCTTAACAAACTGCAGTTTGCCACATTTTATAAAGTGGAGATTTGAAAAATAGTGGTTTCTATTTTGTCTATGGTGCATTTTGTAGTGTTGACAGCTTTATACAACTAATATGTTGTAAGGTGTGTGTATGGCCACAAGTGACAGTGAATCAGCAACAGCTCATGGGGAGAGACTGCTGCGAGATACTTCACCAGCTCACAAATACTGCATGACATTCTCACTCTCAGTGGAGTCGGCATGTGCTTCCCCTGCAGACACCAGCTCTTCTTTTCTCAAGCCCAATTATCACCCCATTATATATTTGTGTTGTGGAATTACAGCCAAGGATAAAGTATTCCCATATCCACAGGCCAAAATAATGCAGCTATGATTTTTTTTTAAATGTTGGGGAGACTCTGTTGTGGAGTTATTACCATTAATAACCTTCTCCCATTTGCTCTGTCTTTGCTTAGGTTCAATTTCAGTAGAAATATTACATCTCTCTGTTTCAACATGGCAATTAACTAAACACAAGTAAGCCATTTTAGCATAAGATCTCAGCTTTAAAAACAACATGATTCCATGTTTTGGCAAGTGCAACATGTCAAGTAGCAACAGTGCTAATATAGAAATGTACATTGTACTTAAGGTTGGTAAAGTGTACACAATTATTTTACATTATATGTTGTGAGTGGTGATTGACAGTACAATTGTTCCTAAATGTGTTAAGATGTCAAACTAACTGCCAATGCCCAAGGCACTGTTGTAATCTATTAATCTGGCCACAGTTTATGTGATTTGTCTGGCTGAAGGCAGAGTGAGTGTATGTGTAGGAGGAGGCCTCATCATGATCTGTTCACAGCTAAACAGAAATTTGGTTGGTTTTTTTTTGCACAATTATTCTTTGAAATAATTTGAATTTGAATTTTAGAATCATAAGGAGACACTATTATGCTGAATAACAAAATCACTTTAAAAGTTTTTGTAAGAGTTGACATTTGACATTGTCTAATGTTCAAAATGCACAGTAATCCTTTTCAAATTCTCGTTCGTCCAGTTTTTACCAACAGGCATATAAAAAAGCACAAATTTTATATCCACACACATTTTTCAATTTTCAAACAAAAAACTGGTTTATTTGTTACTGAACAGTATACATAACTGAAATATTCATATTATTGAATGAATTATAAATTAATAGAATTTATATTCTCTTTTCTGTCAGCTCCTTACATGTCAGCTTCTAGCAAATCAGCTGCTTTGAAGATGGTCACATTGTTAGCCTTTAATAAATAGCACGACATAAATTGACAGTTGCCTAAAGCATTTCACTGCATATCGTATCCTGTATGTATGTGTATGTGACAAAGAAATTTGATTCGAATAAGCATTGAAGTCAGCCAACATGACTAGTGTTTGATCAGAAAGATTTCATAGCACTTGATTCATTTTAAAAGTTTAACAATACTATCACTGACAAGTTCCAAAGAGCCAATGCAATTAATGGTATTTAAAAATTCTTATTAAAAGTTTTGATAAGAAACCTGTACTTTAAGATCAAATTGTTTTTAAACACAATGAAAGCAATATTTTTTTACTGCCATGTACCACAGTTGATTTATATAAGTTATTGTTTCCTTATCATTAACGCAATCATTAATGAGCTAGTCTGAAACAACTAGTTTTAAAAAACTTGTATAGGAGGTGATAAAAGTACAAGCTCTTACTTGCCACAATGAATTCTTAGTTTGCTTCTATTTTGCTTGATTTGGCAGGTATAACATTAGATGTTCTGTGTCTCTGCTTGCTCTTTTATGATAGATGATTCCGTGTTATTCTTGGCTAGGGACAAGGTTACAGCTTCCCTTAGTAAATAGTAATATTTGCAGATGAACCATGCAGGCTGTTAGTCAGGTACAGGGCACCTGGCCTGCAGCATGCATAGGATTTTCCCTGAGTAAGAGATAGAGAGATAAAGAGAAATGTCTAGTAGTTATTTGAAGACAGTATCCAAAGCTAGACTGAAATCAAACATATGTCTCATTATCCAATTTGGTTAATGCGTTGTTTCCTTCCTCCCTTTTTGTTATGATGAGTTATGTGGCTCTGTGTTGAATGGGACAAAATGGGTTTATGGAAATCAAAGACAAATCACACCTATACAAACACAGGCAGCTGGACCCACACAGATCCTAAATGGGAATTGATTTGTTTACGAAGGCCTAGTGGAGACCTTGCGTGTGCTTTACATTTAGAGTCAAATCAGCATTCAAACCAGGCTCAGTCAAATGGGGTCTTGAGTGTGTGTGTTACAAATCTGAGCTTTATCTGACCACCTGATGATTTCTTAGACTAACCACTCCCGGGAAGCGAGTTTGCATGCTTCGGAGAAGGGGCTTCCTTTTTGACTCTACACTTTCACACTCACAAAAGTTCACTTTTGTCAGTGCAGCAGGCGTTCTGTTGCCATATTGCCCCAAAACTAGATTAAATATGATTAAACAGATCCCATTGAACGAGTGATTTATTTGTTGGTGGAAGTAGCAGGCTTTTGATATGGGTTGTGGTAGAATTTCAGGTAATCAGCCCATCAGTGTTTGTAAGAACAACAATATTTACACCCAGAAGCAATCAGCCGAGAACATCTCTGTTGACCACTGCATGGTTGTGTTTTCACAATACAGTTGTGTGGTGGGTTTTACACTCAGAAGTCACGCTACCCTGTCTTCTCTGTCCACAAAAGTGTGTTCAGTATCAACATGTGAATGATCTGCTACTCAAAATTCCTTTCCCACTCTCTAGCTTTCTCTTTCATTTTTACATTTTTACCACAACCTTCATGAAAAACTTCTGATGTACTTACAGTATGATGAACTTGAGAGATGTTAGAAATTTCTTTATTCTAATTGGAAAAGTCACAATCTTGTACTCTACTCAACTCTACTCTACTCCAATGCCTAATTAGACACTGGTAGCATGGCACTTATTTATGCTTTCTATTTAATATAAGCTCCATGAGTCTTTAATCTACTGGCTTAAAAGGTTTACCCTTCAAGTGTGTCTGCCTTTAATAAAATAATCATTTAGAGGATCTGAGAGAGAGCAGTTAATAAACACTACTAAGATTTAAGCTTCCTTAATGAATTGCTATTCTGTCTCATTTTGGTAAAGTCTGTGGCAGTAATTGGTGATTAAATAAAACATGAGAAACCAGGTGTGCAAAAAACTATGAGTGGCATTTTACAATACATACGTTATTTCCTGGAATCTTACAAAACTCGAATATTTCTTTGTGCCCATTATGGTGTTTTTGCAGACAGGGAGATGAGAGGAGTTTTCTGTGCTCAGGCTTGTCCTGACATTAAGATTAAGAAAACAGAGGCAGGTTTCAACTGCAGAAATGTATATATGTGCTGTCTAAACAGGGAATGCTTATCAAGGTGCTCGAAAAGAGTGTGTTAACAATAGAAATTAGTGAATATGTAAATATGTAATTCCTTATTATGAATTTTCATGTCCAGTAACTAAGTTGGCAGTTGCAGTTTACGCAGTTAAAATGCATTTACATTTACACAGGCTGAAGTTTATTTAGAAACTTTTTTTGAAAGTTATTCTAACAGTTATTGTTTATTTATTCAATATTAATTTATTGAATATTTTTTTATTTATTTATTTGTTTGTTTGTTTATTTATTTATTTATTTATTTTATACTATGCTATTTCAGGTCTTAACCGAGATAGTAACTGAGATAGTAACATTGTACTGTTGAATACAGGTAAGGACTGTTTGGATTAGCCCTCATAATTAATGTAATTATCAAATGTCAAATGAGGTATGTTGATATTTCATTTAAATATGTTTGTAAATGAAACTGAACTGAACTTTTTAGACACAAGGAACTGCAACTATTTCACCTATAGCAGTAATGAGCTATAGAGTTCTACTGTGCAAAGCAGTTTTCCCTTATTGAAGCTTAAAGACCAGTCGAGCCTGTTTTTAGGCAGGAAACAATTGCTTTCAAACAAACAGACAAGAACAGTTGAAGCTCTGTCAAGATAATCAGCAGTATGTATCAGCAGATGATAGGGCCGGTTTTCCGTAGAAGTACACCAAGGAAACTGGCTACACTACTGCTGTTAAGAACAGGAGGAATGATTGTATCTAATTCTAACTATTTTCTTTAGACTAATTTTCATGTACTGACAGTTTATGGTAGTGAGCTTTAATGTAATGTAATTTTACCATTGCAGCGTTCCAGTTGAAATAGATCAATGGTACATAAACAGTGGCGTCCTCCATTCATTCTAAGAGCATATGGTCAGCAGTGCACGCATTTCCGTGGAAGTCTCTACCATTTTGAAAACTCGTGAATTATGTAAACATGTAATAGGATTAAATGGTTAACAGGTGTTCACAGATCTTAAGCACTTTTTTTGTGAAATGTTTGGATAGTTGTGCACATTTCCTTGATCAACCTCTTTCTCTATCCTAAAGTCAATTAACTGAAAACTTACTTTGTGTGTATTCATCATGTTTGAGTGTTACAAAATTGTCCACTGTTCACAGAATGTATGGGTTTTACAAGGGAATCCTGCCACCAATACTAGCCGAGACGCCAAAGAGAGCGGTTAAGGTAACAGCTGCCTGACAAAATGCACAACATGTACACAACAAACACACAAACATAGGCATGTGTGTGCTCCTTGCAGCAGTTAGTAGTATTTCACCTGAAGCATGCAAGATCAAGGTTCTGTTTATGCTCACACTCTGTATATATACTATGGTCATTCATTATTGATCTTCATGCCATGCAGACCTTCTAGAGCATCACAGATCATGCTGCTGGTGGAGACAGAGCAGGTGTAATTGAATTTTATTATATACACTGACTGACCACTTTAGAAGGACCATTAATAGGAACGGTACCCCTGTTTATTCATACAATTATCTAAACAGAAAATCATGTAAAAAATAAATTATACACATACAGGTCACCAGTTTCAGTGATGTTGATAGATGTCAGTGACTTTGATCAATCCATGATTTTTGGAGTCAAATGGGCTCATTAAGTATTTTAGAAACTGATTTCCTTAGAGTTTCATGCACAACAGTCTTTAAAGGAGATTGTGACTACAGCAGCAAAGGTTCAATGAACCAGGACAGTTTTAGGATTTGAAAAAACTTGCTTGGTCCTTCTCTAATTTTCAACTGTACATTGTTGATGAGTCTGGACCTGCTATAGCCACATCAACCCGTCAGCCAGGACCAGGAATGTGTGGCTATAGCAGGTCCAGACTCATACACTGTACACTGTTGATGAGTCTGGACCTGCTATAGCCACACATTCCTGGTCCTGGCTGACAGGTTGATGTGGCCTTTTTCTATTGTTGCTTATCAGCGCAAGGTTTGACATGATATGCATTCTGTGTTGCTTTTTTGCTCAGCACGATTGTAAAAAGTGGTTAGTCGAGTTTTCATAACCTACCTGCTAGCTTAACCAGTCTGGCCATTCACCTCTGAACTCTCGACAAGGCATTTCTTAAAGCATAACTTCTGCTCACAGGGTCATTTTTGTTTTTAACACCATTCTCAATAAACTCTGGAGATTGTTGTGTTTGGGCATCTGTCAGGTCCTATTTGGACAACTAATGTTTCTACTAATGAGGTCATTGGATTTTAGTGGTTAAACCCAAGTCTATTAACTTGTAAAGTATGTATTTATGTAAAATATCTAAATGCGTATTCATCTGTTATATTTTCTTTGCTGTATGAATTTTGTGTTTATTGTTGACATATTTGATTTGTTCCAATAGTTCTTCTTTGATGTAATATCATTTTTAAAAATTTAACAATGACCGGTGCTTGTAGCTGTCTATGACATTAGTGTGTATGCTGTGCGGGCACGCGAGAGCATGTTCCTGTTATGATCTTTAGGGTCTGTGTGTGAGCTGTGTTTGCTCAGGGTGGTGGCATCTCTCTCTTTCTGTGTGTGTGTGTGTGTGTGTGTGTGTGTGTGTGTGTGTGTGTGTGTGTGTGTGTGTGTGTGTGTGTGTGTGTGTGTGTGTGTGTGTGTGTGTGTGTGTGTGTGTGTGTGTTTATATATATATATATATATATATTTAGTACTTCCTGAAGCTGATAATTTGCTCATTTCTCTTGTCTATGCTACAGTTTTTCACCTTTGAGCAATACAAGAATCTGCTTAGTTATACAACGTTATCCCAGGGCCTGGTAAGTCAATTCATATGCACAATTCATGTACATGCTACAGTATATATAAACACACATACCAGTGATCATAGTACATACAATGTTTTTTTTTTTCTTTCATGCTTAATCTGTGTTGGGTGTGTTAAAGTTGGTATGGTGAGAGATACATATAGTTCCAGATAATGTACAACTGCCAATTAATATACTCAGTATATTAGTATTCAGTATGGACTCAGTCCAGTGCTTAGAGTAATAAATGACTGCATGCTCTGTATTGCCTCCAGCATTCCTAAGTCTGTTGGCAGAAAGGAAGACATGTATGTTAGCAAATTGAAGTGTGTGATAGATGATCCATTACTGTGACAGCTCTATATTCCCTGCAGTCCAATAGACAAGTTTCCTTTGTCAATTTTCACACATGCACACACACAAACATTCTCTCTCTCTCTCTCTTTCTCTCTCTCTCTCTCTCTCTCTCTCTCTCTCTCTCTCTCTCTCTCTCTCTCTCTCTTTCTCTTTCACTGCACATTTCCCATCTAAAAATTGTTTGTACAACCACAGAATGGGAAATATTTACCTAGTCCATCCATTACATCCCTATGTCCTGCCTTCTCCAATCCTCACTGAACATGTCATGCTGTACCTACCTAGGCAGCGATCTGGTAAAGTGTCAAATATATAACACAATGAGGATAGGTTAGTTCATTAGCAATGGACTGAATTTATTAAGGGGCATGTTTGAATAGTGTGGCAGAGCCCCCTCTTCCTGTTCGGTGCAGCTGAGAAGGCTCAGCTTGATGGATGAGGACGTATGCAGTAATAATACAAATAACAAATGAAAACGTGGAGAGCTAGCTGTGTAAACATGGCAGAGGCTTGTTTGAGATGATGGTCTAGCATGGTGTGATGGGGGATAGAAAATGATGGAGAGTAATGAGACAAATAAACCACCCTGACATTTTCCCATTACACCAGTACAGGAACACACACTTACATGAATACATAAATATACATACACGTACAGTATATTCATATCTGCTGACATTATAATACCGACATCAAACATACATGTATACATGTTGACATTAACTATGTTAAAAATAGATCTGTTCATTACAGCACATAAGATCTAGATGCCAGTTTAGGGTGTGTGAATCAGACTAGTTAAACAAATAAAGGAAATCCATTTATTTTCAAAATATAGATCATTTGAGAACTTTAAGAAGTATATGAAAATGATTCTTTTCTGACTCATTCAAGCCATTCAAGTAGGGCTTTTATTTCTGCATCTGGAGAAATTAATCTTTGTTCCAGTCAATTTGTCTGTGGCAATTCATTCATCTTTGTTTTCTGTCTGTGTCCCCATTCTTCCCTGTGTGAATGAATGATGGAAGCAGTTTCTTTCAGCAAGTAGGTTAAAGTCAAGCCCTCCATCTGAACAAACACATTTTTAGGAAGCTTAGTATCACTGTTGTTGGTCTGACATTCATACCTAAAGCATTGACTGATCATCCAAAATATACTGTGTATTTGTATATGATGCAAACATTGTCTTTATTATAGCTCTTTTGGTCGTTTGGCTACTTGCATCTTTCTCTGTGTGTGTCAGGCTCTCTCCCTGGCTGGGCTTGGCTCAGGTTTAACAGAAGCTCTGGTGGTTAATCCATTTGAAGTAGTTAAAGTGAACCTTCAGGCCAACAGAAATTCCTTCAAAGTGGTATGAGACAATTGTAACAGTAATGTATTTAGACTTTCGAATGTCATAATGTACTTTTAATAGTGTGCGTCTTCTATACTCGTGCCTATTTTCCTATCTAGCAGCCATCCACCTTCAGCCAGGCTCGAATGATTATTAATTCAGATGGCTTTGGTCTGCGTGGGCTAAATAAGGGCCTGACCTCCACCTTGGGACGCCACGGCATCTTCAACATGATCTACTTTGGCTTTTACTTCAACGTTAAAGACAACCTTCCTGCCAGCAAGGTAATAAAAAATTTAAACTGAGGGGTGTTGGATTCTGACATTAAAAAGATGCGTCCTTGTCTTTAATGACACCTATAGAACAAAAACTGTAATAACGCTGCAAATCTGTACTTTACTCTGTAGATCGTACAAAATGTGAAATTTGTCTAATAAACTGTGTGGGTTTGTACATAGAGGGAAAGAGACATAGAAGTAGAGAAAATGAGCTGCTAAGATCAACCATACTAATCCTTTCTGTGTTTGCTCTCTGTCACATCCTCAAGGGTTCACATTACACATCCGGCAGGGTTTTACTCCCAAACAAAAGTTAATTTTGTTAAATTGAAATGGAGCCATATGCTCCACATGTATATTCTGGAGCATTAGATTAACTCCAATTAACTAATTGGAAGCAGGCAGTGGTATTGTTTCAGTTTTTGGTGAGTTACAGTATAAGATCTGCAGAGCATTTTTTCCTTGTGTAGATTTGGACTCAGAATGTCATTGTCCAAAAAGCTGCCTGTCTGATGAGGCCTGAACCCAATATTTACTGCTTCCTCAGAGCCAAACAGATGAGCAAAATTTTTGAGGAAAGCTGAACTTTGAGGGCTTTGAGGTTTCAGCTTGAGTCACTCATAGACCTTAAGATTCATGTAGCTCGATCGAGATTAATCCGTGATTCATCTCCTCTGGTGGTTTCTGGCCACAAGTGCGCATGGCCATCTGATTATGTGTACTGAGTGCTATTTTTACAATAATGCTGCAGTGAAAGCTCCTGATCCAATTACAGTTTAATAATGAATCTGGTTGTAGGGGGCATCCCGCAAGAACCATGGTCCTGTGTGATGAATGAAATGAGGAATGCTGGAAGAGCTATATGGTGTGTTGGTTGTGTAAATAGCAGGGTCCAGTGCTGGTTGTGCTTTTCAGAACAGTGCTCCTCCCCCTGCTGCAGACTTTTGGATTAGCTGTTGATTCAGCTCTTCACTCGGGGTGTCCGCTGCTTTGAGAAAGGCCGGACCCAGCAAGGCTGCTGTCATTTGTAAAAATATCCTGGCCAATTAGCTGTCAGAGCTGCGTGGGTCTGGACTTTTTTTGGTACTGTAATACTCTAGTGCCGAGTCACAGCCCAATTACCCAAATTGTCCCCATATGCCTGCCCAGTCTGCCTGCATGAACCCTGTTTATAAATCCTATCGCCAAAGCTCACCCTGTATCATGTGATGTGCCTCACCCAATAGGAGAATCCACACTGTACTCCGGAAATTCTAATCTGCCTCCCGCTACCATAAAATGGTCTGAGCTTTAATGCCAGCTTTGCATTCATATTCATGATCCCAGCCTCCCCATTATCCTTCCTTCATTACTCTCTCTCTGTCTATTTTCTGCTTTTCCATGCCTACAGTTTAGTTTCTACAGACATGAGGGATGCCCCTCAGTGGCACATTTTCCACTCTTCACTGAATTCACATTTGCTGGTCTGTTTATTCTAAAATGATTAAATATAGAAAGCCAACCACAACATACTTTAGTGGGCAGCTGTTTTGTGTTCTATATTCCTGGTTTATGTTTTTAAAATTCAGGTCTAAAATCTCATTTTCTTCACAAACATTAGAATCATGTTCAGCTTTCCAAAACAATATATTAATAAACCTGCAATTGCTCCAGAACCCCCTGCCACAAATGTTCAAGACTGCATACTGAAATGAAACTGATCTTTTGTGCTCTGGTTCATAAACTTTCTCTTCTGCTTTAAATTTAGATTCTACCCAGTATCTCTTTTTCATTTTTCTCTGAAAGGATCCTCGTCTGGAGTTTATGAGAAAGTTTACTATAGGTTTGATGTCAGGAACTATCTCATCCTGTGTGAACATCCCCTTTGACGTGGCTAAGAGCCGTATCCAGGGTCCTCAGCCAGTCCCAGGGGAGATAAAGTACAGGAGCTGTTTCCAGACCATGACTCTGGTGTACCGTGAAGAAGGGTGAGCTCTATTATCTGCTATCGAAATGAGACATCCAGACTGGTCAAACATCTTCATTTATATCTAAATGAATAAATAAAAGAAATAATTTTCATTAGGTGTCTTTGTTATTATTAAAATTAAAAAAAAATTTCAGTATTTTTTTTTTACCTGTTAGGACTTAGTTTATTACTGACCTTATTGTGAAACTCACTACAAGTCAGTGAAGCAGCAAAAAGCAACTATTGTTTATACACTAAATATTAGTCATGTGAATATGGGTGTTTCTCTACTAACATACCCTAGCTGTATCTGGCCAACGTTCACATTTTCGTTTTGTTAGATATTTGCTTTTCAGTTTCATGAATGCTGAGGACATTTGTGATGTTTTTATCAATTGGGTTTTACTAGCATATTTATTACATACAGATTATACATGTTGATATGCTGCTCTGATTGTGTTTGAGGTTCTGAGTGCCACTGCTGTAGTAGATGAAGAGTATCTTCTGGCTTGACTGGCTTGCAAGTGAATTTGTTGCTTTTATGAGCTTCCAGGATTGTGATTTGCTCCTTTACTTTGCTCATGGAGACTTGCAGACTGCTTCTTATTAGATCACTTGGGGCCTGGGTTAAGGTGGGGTTTTGTGTGTGTGTGTGTGTGTGTGTGTGTGTGTGTGTGTGTGTGTGTGTGTGTGTGTGTGTGTGTGTGTGTGTGTGTGTGTGTGTGTGTGTGTGTGTGTGTGTGTGTGTGTGTGTGTGAGAGAGAGAGAGAGAGAGAGAGAGAGAGAGAGATTTTCTGTGTGTGTGACTGAGCCACTAAGTGTAGCCATTTGGGCTTTGGGGTGCTGAGAGGGTACACCTTCTACCCTATTTTGTCCAACCCTCTAACACAACACAGTCCTAGCTAATTAGTGGTCCCTATGGGAGACGTCGTTATGCAGGTCCTAACGAGGCACACGGCGCTCGACAGGTCAGTTTAATCAGACAGCGGGGCAGGGAGGAAGTGGCTCGAGCCTTATTAACGCGAGCAGAGGTAGGGGACAGAGGCTGCGACACGGAGAGTGGCGACCCCGAGCCAAAGATCAGCTTGAACACATTAGGGGCAAGTACACAACATGGCCAAATTTTAGGGTTCTGTATCTGCCTAAGCACTATGGGGCACATGCATAATCCTTTTACGTATTACTAGGGTTTAGACCTGTAATAATGCATGGATTTATATATTTACATATATATATATATATATATATATATATATATATATGTATATATATATATATATATATATATATATAATATCATAATATATTGAAGTATTAATTTAATTCAAAGAAATTTTTAAACCGACTGTGTCTGATTTTATTTTATAGATGTCTTGCATTGTACAAAGGACTAATTCCCAAGATCATGAGACTTGGACCAGGTAATCTTACAACAGTGGATAATACAGAATTTATTTTGCGATAACGTCTTGTGTTCTGTTGATTGTTTCTCATGCCATGTGGTTTATGTGTGTAGGAGGTGCTGTCATGCTGCTAGTGTATGAGTATGTCTCCGGCTGGCTACAAAGAAACTGGTGATAAACGCTGTCAAGCAGCAGTCAGATTTCACTCTGTAGGTCACAAATTTATCAAAATTATGACAATGTGTTCTAAGATAACAAACAAATAAATAAATGGCTTAATAGAAATTACTTAGATTTTGTAGCTCATTAATTCTCATACCTCATTCTGCTCTCACTGATTTTGAGAGAAGTTTTAAAATTCCTTTTTGAGGTATTTTCACCTGTGATCCTCAGATGTCATGGGACGTTGTACACTAGTACTGTAACCACAGTTGTGCTTCACACCCAAACAAAAACTGCAGTCTTTTACACTCACCACTACCAGGAAATGGGATCAGATTCAGCTTACTTTAAAACAAGTTTAAGACTCTTGTGTCTTTCTATTGGAAGCTTATTTGCTCTCTGATGGAACAGCACCAAAGAATTCTTTTAGCTTCAAAATACGTTCTGATACATACGGGTGGAGTGACTTATGTCAATATGTTAGTGACGATGCAGTATTTAGCAATTTAACAGGTCAATACTAGTTTCTATGTATTAAGGCACTTCTTGTGAAATATGGATGAGGCAAAAAGTGTCGTATTTTCTTTGACCATGATTGCTTGTAATTTTTAAGGAAATTTCAGTCATTTTCACTTTTTTTGTGATATGTAGCATTTACATTGATCTTAATGTGTGATGAACTTGGAAGCAATGATTTGCATATTGAATTCAATGTATTTATTGAATATTACAGTTGAAATGTTTGCATTTGTGAATGTAGGACACTATTTTTAATTATGTTTAAAACTCCATCATAGATCAATTGCAAATAAATCAAATGTGAGAGTCCTATTATTATTCCAAGTTTGCTTAGTGAACACAAAAAATGAATGAAATTTAGAAGTAATAGGGAGAAGTTTTCACTGTAAAACATTTAAAAATAGTTTTATCCTACATGAAAAAATCCTTTCATCTTTCAAAACTTGAGTTTAATATCCAAAACTTGTTTGACCATTAAAGTTAATGAGAAGAACGTTCACATAACTAAATCAGGCTGTCATTTTTTACAGTGATTTTAAACAATTTGTGATGAAATGTACAGAAGAGTACTGATATATATTGTCAAGCACCTGATTGGCTTCAGCCACAATGCCATTTAGCTCCTCTGTCTTTTTTCCTTTTAGAATGAGTGTGTATGTGGAACTTTATCATGCCAATACTAGTAATCGTTCATTTGGGGATTTTTTGGGGACTTTCGTCCTTTCCATCTCCTCTCAGAAACTTTGTTGCTGATACTTTGTGGATGCCTGTCAGCCATCACAGCTGTTGCAGCTAAGAACAAGCTGTCTGTCAGCTCCTCTAGCCTGCAGGCTGATGCAGCATAACTCAGCTCAAGTTAAAATAACAAAACCGTGAAATTCACATATGTTGACAAATGAATGGACAAACTCTTTTGCTCTGTCCAACTTTGCTCTCCACCTACTCAGTGTTTTTTTGCACTTCAGGTGGCTAGGACACACTTACTAAGTCCTCAGGTCTCTCTTTGTTTCGTGTAGCACCATGGTCTTGGATAAATGTCTCATTTCACTGTGTACTGCAACAGCTAAACATGGTTGAAATTACAATAAAAGCTTCTTGACTCTTGACTCTGGACTGGTTTCTCTGACATATACACATGAAGGACGATAGACACATGTACACCCAAGACTCAGAAGGACTTTATTAGAAATCTTTATGCTATTTCTGCCAATTCCATTTTGATATTTGTTTTATTTTCATTTTAATATTAATATGTTGTCTGTAAGTGCTTTTTTATTGCCTTTTAAATGCCTCTCTTATTTCTTTTTTTTTTATCTGTTTAAAATCTTTCCAAGGATGTTGCATTACCATATTTGATTCTTTATATAGCCCTATACAGATGTTCTAAAGTAAGTTGTCTGAAATTACATTTTCCCTCTGGAGAAGCCATTGAAGCCAAAAAAAATCAGTTAATTAGTAAATATTCCTTGTAGCATTACTGATAGTTCCATGGTCTCCCTGTTTCTCTCTTGTTTAGTCCTGTCCATTTTACTTCCTTTTCCAACCAGCTATATGTATTCATCAGAGATGGTCATGCTGGAAAACACAACAGCTGTGGTTTCTGAATCTGGCAGCATAAATGGATAGTATCCTGTAGTTTGTATCTTTTTGTCTCACTAAGTAGCTGTAATTTGTTTTAGTTCTATAATGCAATAAGTCACTATGGTCATTAGCTATGACTTCAGATTTTTTGCTTGAGGGCATGTGATATTATTTCTAAGCAGGGAAGTTTAAAGTCAGGGACACTCAGCAGCTCTGCTTTGCTATGTTCGGTATCACTATGTTGTAGAGTCAGTTTGTCTTGTCGGCTTGTCTCGTACATTATGAGCTTACAAGGCTTTTCAGTATATTCAAGTCTGTTTTCTAGAGCATTCTGTCTGTCATCATAAGGCTTTATTCCATTCTAAAGAATTCCCAACACATGCAACTTCTCATGGTTCTCATCGGTTACTGAATAATTAAATGAGTTTCTGTCCCTATTTTTATGCTGGTTTGAAATAAATGAAATAAAATACAGAAAAGTCTTCTGTACTCGACCCCACACTTTACTTTGATTGCATTAGACAGTATATAGTTTAAGTGTGAAATGCAATCAGCACGGACAGTGGGGCTGTGCTTTCCATAAATGGATCCGCTCAGACTAGGAGGCGCAAACTCACCTGTGTGTGTTTAGAACATGTTTTTCTAATACACCCGGGGAAACAATCTGCTTAGGGTCATTATAAAATCAAGCCAGCACATTCACCATGTTCTCTGTTATTGTTTTAATCCCTGTTTAATGTTTCTATGCCCACACTCCTGTCTAAAGCCTGTTGCACAGACAGTCAGTTAAAGATAACCATGTGACATAAGGTATTTGACATAACCATGTGACATAAGGCTTTCCATGCTTTACTAATGTGTTTCTTTCTGGCTTTCTATGCATGTTTGGTATGGTAGGTAAATGAAAGTTTCACTATTTTTTCTCTCATGCATTTCCTATGTGCTATACGAGAACATTTGCTTGTTTCACAATTCCCACAAAACTTAAAGACATGACTTTAGTGAATTACAGCTTTTTATCTATGCTCAGCTAGACTCCCACTCTTCTACTTATTCTGAATCAAGCCAAATGAAGCTAATGTATGTAGTAAGTGTGCAGAATACATGGCTAAAATCAGTATGTTAAACCCATGCAGGTGTAGTGTCAACGTCCGTGTCCCTTAGCCCTGAAGATACGTAAATGGCATTCAAAGCTCCTTCTTTGAATAAAATGACATCACTAGAATGTGTGCGGTGGCTATGATGCACTGAACGTGTGGTGCTTTTCGGTGGTTCATATACGGTCACTGCGATTCTGAAGCAACGGTCCGTGACCACGGTGCCAGGGTGTAAGTGTTTTCCAAGTCAAATCAGCAGCAGCACTGGGTCAGCTGTTTACACTGCAACATGTGGGGACTGTTGCAACATGTGGGTAAGTTGTAACTTGGCTATAGGCTTTCTACATTTTATTTCAGAAAGACAAAGCCATTGCACATGTGTAAGGCAATAAGAAATTAAAAAATGCTGATCATTATGTATTATAAGCTAAATGACTTGTGTTTTGTTTGTTTGTTTGTTTGTTTGTTTGTTTGTTTCATTTTAACTTTTTGTTTTTTGTCCTTAAAATCATGTGTTTAACGTGTACTTTTTGATAGTACTATTAAAATGATCTTTTAATCATGTGCTTCAGGTAATTTTTAAAGCAAATTAGATTAGTATGTATGATTTGTGGTTATTGTATGGCATACTCAGACCCTTCCTAACAGATTCATGTTTTTGTATTCATATAAATATTCATGAAGGTCTATGGACATGCTGGAGAACAGATGGAAAAGGACTTATTGTTTAGTTCCTTTAAAGTTGTTATAAAAAAATTCTGAAATACTTAATTCAAACTTTGAATGTCTATAGTGATGATCTGTGATTGCTTAAAAATCTACACTAAAGCCCTAGCTCAATGGAGCTGCCAATATCTGGAACAAATCAAAGAGAACAACAATGACACTGAAATACTTGGCCACCTAAACCAAAAGTGATGTCAGTACATTCGTCCTGTCATATAAAATCAGCTTACCAGCATCAGACCAATATGAATGTTTACCGCTTTGAAATTGAATTTACTTATAAACTGAACTTAAAAACCAGAAATAAATAATACACCATGTTGGCTCAGTTTATAATAATTTGATAGTATCACAAATATGGAGTCTAATACTCATAATTTATACTCAAATTATACTATAATATATTCTATAATAATAATAATAATAATAATAATAATAATAATAATAATAATAATCTGGCAAGGAACACTTGGAAAAATAATCCATAAATTGAGGTCTGTCATTTGTCTCATTTAATAATGATACATTCAAATTCATTGTGCAACGTTTGGAAGTGTGCAGCTTCACTGATCATTAATGTAGCATGACTGAATGCTGGTGGTGTCAGAATGTGCATCACTGTTTCACACTGGCTCTGCTTGCATTAATGTGTAATAATTGCACAGCATTCAACGTACCTTACTAATAAATAAATGTAATAACTTCTCCCGAAAGCTCTGGCATACATTAGAAGAGAAGTGAAACTGGTATCCTAAATGATTTTATCAAACTGTGACAATAACAAAAGCAAAACAGCTCATTTATGACACCCTGAAACACTTAAATGCAGACTGACCGGTTCTTTAACATAATGCTTATTCAGTATATATATTCACAGAAAGAACATCACTGAAGTTGAGCTAGCAATATATCCTTTTGATGAGGAAGGTTCACTGTGCTCTGACCTGCAACATAGTCTTTGAGGACACTGTCATCTGCACCATGGACAAACAGAACTAGCACTGACTCGTTCTCTCTCACACTAGCAAAAATTGAGTTTTTGGGGATTAAACCAGGAAGTGCTGGACTCCTCAGGCAAGTCATTCATAAATATATCAGAGGGTTGACATTAGTCCATTCAGCAATGGCTTTTCTAGGAAATCCTGTCCCACATATGCTGTTGTCCAGCGCTAAATCAGAGAGCAGAGGCAGTGACGGGGTGCATGGAGTCCCGGGCGGCTGCCATACTCTTGTAAGCCAATGGGGCAGTGATGTCACAGCTGTGGGGAGAGAGAGCACTGCCACTGGGTGGCTGCCATGTGGGGCCGGTCACATAGGCCGACGTGGTGCCGCTGTACCCCATGTAAGGCGACACTTGGGTGGGAGGAGGGTAAGGATGGATGCTGGGAGCTGTGACATAGCTGTTCACTGTGAGCAAGCCATTCGGCATCTGTGAGTGTGGAGAGTAAGGGTGAATTATAAGTGAGAGTGACCAGACAAACAGTAAGATATATTCTTTCATAACATTAAAAAATGTGAATAAACAGCAAAAGAACTGAGCCAGAAGTTTTGGCTGTAGACTTCATTCTGAAGTAAAGAATGATGAAAGACATAAGATGTTCTATGGAAAGAAATTATATGAAATATGAAATATTAAAAAAATGACAGTTTTAATATTTGAACGTATTATGGCTCTAATTTAACTGTTAAAATATAATTTATCTAATTATGCCTTTGCCCAAATATGCACATGATTTACCCATAAGTTCTCGTTAGTTGTTTTTCACCTTTCACCTACACAATAGTGCTTAAAGAGTGCTTACTAAGGTGAGCCATCTGGATTTATGTATGAATATCAAAACTATAACACTGATGGTAACATTTAACATCTGGTTAAAAAAAATCACAGATGCATTGCTTGATAAGTCCATGTGAAACTGCAACCATGCTACATGTAAGGAAACCCCACCAATTAAGCAAACTAGAATGTACCAGAGACTATTCTGGTGGGTCTTTTCATGTTAGACTAACTGTAGCTTTAGTCTTAAATTTCCTGTCAACCATTTCCTCACGTGCGTTTCTCAGAGGGGATTTTCAATGCCTTAATGTAATCGTCAAATTAATATAAGCCATACGTATAGGCTTAGTTAAAATGCCTGCAGGCACTAGAACAAGCATATAGGCTTGCTACATAAGCCCACAAGCATATAAAAAATTATGAGCAAAATTATCAGTGTTTTAAATAACCTGCTTTGCTTTCTGTTAGGTAATAACTACAGCTACTGAAGTTGCGGCTGTAGAAATAAAATGCATAGAGCTGACAAGCAAGTTCAAAATATAAAATTAACAACAATAATTATACAAAAAAAAACATGTTTTTTGGATTCTCGTGGACATATTTTCTACGATCGGCTTAGAAGCGCGAATGACAGATGAAATTAGACAAGGCCCTAAATGAGCAGTTTTTCATTTCCTATTATTATTATTATTATTATTATTATTATTATTATCATTATTATTATTATTATTTGCCTAAAAGCTTGGGGGCGACACACGTTTAACAAAACACAGTAAAGTGAGATGATTCTCACTTTACGACGCTTTCGGGAAGCTAAACGTGAAGTAGCCCAAAGAAACGTGTAAAAAACAAAAAAACATATTGTAAAAATACAATTATATTTATTATTATTATTATTATTATTATTATTATTATTATTATTATGCTTAATAATAATAAAAAATATATAATGCTATTAACAACAACAACAACAATAACAATAATAATAATAACCCTTGATTTATAACTGTGTATCAATTTCCCGAAAAAAATATTTTTAGTCCTTGTTAAGTCCTCACGAGAAAGTGAATCATTCTGGAGCCATTGGCTTCTGTTCTAGATTCTTATGTAGTCCAGGTATATTCGTAATATCTGGTCATGTATCGTCAAAGACATCTCCAAACACGGCATTAGCAGCTTTTTAATGTTGCATAGCATAAGCAGTAGACCAGAATTAGGCTTTGAAGTCACTTTTCATAATGGCCTTGGAGTCAGCGCTCATGCGCCGGTAATAAAGATTTATTCCGTCGTATTCCACGAGACATAAACCTCTAATCTCCTGTAATAATCGATTAATCAATTGCATTGCAGCGTTCCATTGCCATTCTCCTCCCATCGAGAACAGACGTCACCAATCCCGCTTCCTTTCTCGAGCTCCATTATTACTATTATTATTATTATTAGTAGTAGTAGTAGTAGTAGTTGTAGTAGTAGTAGTAGTAGTAGTAGTAGTAGTAGTAGTAGTAGTAGTAGTAGTATTGTTGTTGTTGTTGTTATTGGATCGGAATGCTGTGATAATAATAATAATAAATGTAAAACTATTTATCATATTATTATTATTATTATTATTATTATTATTATTATTATTGCTATTATTGTCGCTATTATTAATACTAATAATAATAACGACAATAATAGCAATAGCAATAATACTACTACTACTACTACTACTACTACTACTAATAATAATAATAATAATAATAATAATAATAATAATAATAATCCACAGCATAGCCTATAAATAATAGCAAAATTATACACAATCTGTGTTGGAGTCCTATTGGATGCGTATTGTTTTACATACAACTTAGTCCAGAGGTGTTGGGCAAATTATTAAAACGCACAAAATCAGCACTATCCGCACATAAAATGGGAACTAACAATGTGCAGTGAATTGATATTAATAACTTTAACCATATGTATTTGGACCCATAATTAATGTTTAAATATCACTACACAATAATGCACAAATTCACACAGAAAGATTTGTTTAACTTGAAAACTACTACAGATATGAGCACAATAAATGACAGAAGTTTGGAAAAAACGTTTTGGTTTTTTTTTTAAAGAAAAAAAAACCGTCGCCATCATTTCTGTTGTCGTGTGTGCGTGTGCGTGTATGTGTGTGTGTGTATGTGTGTGTGTGTGTGTGTGTGTGTGTGTGTGTGTGTGTGTGTGTGTGTGTGTGTGTGTGTGTGTGTGTGTGTACCGCTTGGTTTGCCATTGTTGGAACTGACAAACAGAGCTCGAGAACAAATACATCTCTTCTGAGTAAAGAGCTATACATAAAAATCACTTTCAGTGGGTATTGGAGGGTTTGGCATTCAGTGAGTATATTTATAATAAAAAAATTTAAATCAAGCCAGCATTTTTGCAATATTTAACAGGAGACAATCGGCATGTTAGGATTATTATAAATATATAGCTATTTTAACAACTCAAATGCTTTTATTTTTATTGTTTATCAGAATTCACCAGAAAAATCAGCAGCATAATTTCATGTTTAGTTGCTGATTTATCAACCCAATGTATGTCTTTTTAAAAGTCTAATAGAAACAAATACATCTGATTTATTTCTATTAAGGATTATATTAAATAATTGCAAAATTCATTAGTTATTTAATACCCCATAGTTTATAATATGTTGTGATGATGTGTTTTTGTACAGACACTGACATGCAGAATTAATTACAAGAATATATTAGCTTAAACATTAAGATTAGACGGCACTAAAATACATTTAGGCCCTAGACAGATTATGATTGAAGGTTAAGTCGCCATATGCCAATGTCATGAAGCATCCCACGACATATATTAGTTCTTGGGACTGGGGGTTAATTCAAGAAATAATAATAATAATAATAATAATAATAATAATAATAATAATAATAATAATAATAATAATAATAATAATGGTAAAAGGGTATTTAAAGCACAGTACTCGTGTCTGGGTCATGGTCTCCAAGAATGTGTCTAGGTCATAGGGGAGACGCACATAACTTCACACACATCGACCCAAACCGCCACTTACCCCAACCCCAACACACACACACACACACACACACACACACGCACGCACGCACGCACGCACGCACGCACGCACGCACACACACACACACACACACACACACACACACACACACACTGCTATTTCTGTTTGTAGTTAGTAGTGAATTCTAATATAAATGACCGCTTTTTTACAACCGCCTTTTAATCCTTCCTTTTACTTTAAATGATTAATTATTTATATGATGTTCTTACTTTTTTACCTGTGAGTATTTCGCGTCAGCTTCTAAGTGAGGCTTATCCACGCCATTGACTAATGGAGAGCTCGCTGACGAAAAATTACTCCTGCTTATAGCGCTCCATTCTTCTAGTTTGGCGCTGGGAAAGGACGCACTGTCACTAACTGAAGGGGGCAAAACACAGACAAGGAAGATGGCAGTGAGAGACGACACACGTGAGCCCAAGCAGAACAGCTCCAGCTTATAGCCTCCCGGTCCCTCTATCACCAGGCCGCTGGGCTTAGAGTATATGTTGTTGCTTTTACAGCTGACAAATTTTGGTGTTTTACCATTTTAAACTTGGTTGATTTAAATAACCAGCTGTTATTTCGTAATAAATGGAAATAGTCCCAATAATACTGCTATTGTGACTGATGAAATGTGTGCGTGTGCGTGTGTGCGTGTGTGTGCGTGTGTGTGTGTGTGTATGTGTGTGTGTGTGTGTCAAACCTTGCTTGCAGCATACTGGAAATATAAGGCGCTTCTTTCGTGTAATGACCAGGAACATTTACTGAGCCTCTTCCTGTGAGGCCAAATTAGATTTTCTCTGACCACTTTAGTTTTGTTCGTGATGGATATTATATTATACATGCTTTCTAAAGGTTGAAATTGGAAAAGGAAGGCCACCAGGGCTGTAACAGGGCTGCTTTTGTCGTTTCCCTCTCGCGAGATCAGTGTATTCTTATTATTTTACAGCAATTAAGACAGACAAAAATGTGTTTCATTAACACCTACAGTGTTTATACAATTCCAGATGGACACACAGAAATGAACGCTGAAGGTGTTAATTCAATGCCGTAGGTGGTAATTCAGAACTGAGGATTCTGAAGTTTGCTGGTGTGTGTGTGTGTGTGTGTGTGTGTGTGTGTGTGTGTGTGTGTGTGTGTGTGTGTGTGTGTGTGTGTGTGTGTGTGTGTGTGTGTGTATACAGGTCTATATTGATCTGGGCTCTAACTCACAAAAGTGATTTCTTTATATTTCTTAAGTCGCTTCAAGGTTTATTTTGTTTTGTTTTGGGTTATTTTAATTCTTTATATTCATTAATAAATATACTATGTTGTGAAGCTGCAGTTGACTCAGTACTAAAACGTCTCGCTTCACGTAGTGTATATTATACTTTACTCCAGCTTTCAGAACCTGCCGCAAACATCTGCGAATCATTTGGAAACGCATAAATTGTTTATAAAGTCTGCCTTTGAGAACACATTCCTCACTGGTATTTCTTGTTCGGGACGAATATCTGCGTCGCCTTTGAAAAGGGTCTTGCTGATTAGATTGATTAAATGTGAGCTACCTGGGCTGGGGCCTATTGGAAGACGGACTTGCTTCTGTAAGGATCACAAGAAACCCGGGACAGTAGCTACATTTCACAGACCAAGTCAAAATATCGATTTGCCAAAATAATTGTCTTACTAATTCATAGAGTTATATTTGGGAGGCCGGACATGCTACTTAAAATGACACATTTTCATTATAACTCAAAAACAGTGACGTGATTTTAATGTGCTGTGAAATCTGAATATATTTTTTTTACCTCTATGCATACCTGAAGTTGATTTAAAAAAAATCTCAAACAAGCAGTGTAGTCTCAGTTTTTTTAATTATGTCAAATTCAAACACCACATTTGATTTCTGCTTTTCTCTCAGTCTTACGACTCTTCGTTTAACTGATTATTATAGTACTGTATACCACTCGGCCATTTGTTTTAAAGTAGCCATAGAAGTTCAACTGAACTGAAGTATTTCATTACGACCGCACGTAGAGGAATATTTAAAAATAAATGTCAATTTACGATATGATTTGCCTCATTTTCATATAAGCTCATTTCTATTCTCCGAATAAATGCGACATTGTATTTAAAGAGTGGTATAGTGCTCTTAAAATATATATTTTGTAACTTTTATAATCTGTTTCCTGCTAACCAAATTTCCGAATGAATACACATGCGCGCGCGCGCACACACACAAACACACACACACACACACAAACACACACACACACACACACACACACACACACACACACACACACACACACACACACACACACAGACACACACACACACATTAAGTTAAGTGAGGCAATAAAAAGTAGTTTCCATTACCAAAAACTGAGAGTATGCTTACTTTGCTGCTCCGTTATTGATCGAATGCCAAGTATATCTGTGACAGAATGAGAAGAGGGCCATATTCTGTGCATAGCCATATGTCCTGGAAGAGCAGCCATGCCAGGGGGAGTTGGTACTTTAGTCCCTGTGGCTCCGATCGCAGTTGGATAAGAGTATAAGTGGTTATAGGGCAGCGTGGGCTGCGGCTGAGGGTGAGAAGTCTGCTTGCTCGGCTCATACTGGCTCTGCTGCGACAGATTCCCGATCTTGTTGCGCAGGATCCGACTAATCGAGCTGACAGAGGGCAGGTTAAATTTGTCACACACGCCGTCGGCCAGCAGTCTGTCCCGAATTTCCCAGGCGAAAATGCCCGGGTCCCGCTGTTTGTAAGTCCTAATGTGTTTGACTACCGTAGGGGTGGTGACTCGCGGCTTGCTGCCGCCGATAGCGCCTGGCAGAATGGAGCCGGTCTCGTTATAGCGGGCCAGAATCTTGCTCACACAGCCATGAGATACCCGCAGCTGCCTGCTGATATCACACGGCCTGATTCCCAGCTGTGCCAGCTCAACAATCCTGAGGCGGATGGCGTTGGGTAGCGGTCTTCCGTTTACAAACACACCGCCGAGTTGGTTCACCTCCCCAAAGGCTGGTTCTGGAAAGAAAAGCAACCAAACATTGTTCAGTTTTTATGCGCTCATCGAAGCGAACAATCCGTTAAACGTGGGATAACGTTACATCTGCGTTGCGAAAAGCAAATGGTCAAATCTAAAGAATCATAAAAACCTTAAACAGAGGCCTTGAATTTCCGATCTAACCACGACTTGTGTAAGGTATAACGCAGTCACATCTCCACCTCTGTTTTACATCACCTCATAGCCGACAGTAAAGGCGTATAACATTGGGTTAAGATTCATTTCGCATGGTCAAATGCAGGAGTGTGTTTACTAATAAACGTATGTAAAACATTCTGCAACATATTCCAACT
>NC_062529.1:10675076-10687576 GCF_022655615.1 Tachysurus fulvidraco
ATAGATCACCCTGGTTTTCAACAATTCTGTCTTCAACATGAGGTTCTTTTAGTCATTTATTTCAAGACCTTTTTACACATAAAAATGTAACCACATACCTATATTTTGCTATGAACCTGTTTATAAGAAAAGCTGATTTCCCTTTTTTTGTTTATATGATTTTGTCTGCTTGTTGGTTTTATTTCATGTCATTGATATTATTGATAGAGAGTTATAACTATGTTGTAGATGGTTATAAGTTATAACTAAGCTATAACGTAAAAACTATTTAAAAAACTGCAAGCTTCAGTGCAGCATTTGTTTACAAATCATTTCTTTTGCATATATTAATATATTCCATATATTCTGTATAACATCATCTTACATCGACTATTTTTTCGTTTTACAGAAATATTGTTTTTATATACATAATTAATGATTACTCATATATTTCATCCAATGTATATAATAATAAACATGTAATACGCATTATTATTTAATATTAATATTTAAACTGAAATAGTGTTATATATCCAGAATTTGGATGTAAGAAATTATTTAATTTTTTTAATTCTTTTCATGCGTCTTTGATTTTATAGTCTGCATAAAAAACAATTAAATATCCTAAAAAATGAATTAGCTGCGATAATTATTCGTTTTGATCAATTATCCGTATAATTTATATATTAAAACTATAAATAATTTATATATGAAAACTATAAAATCTATAAAACTATAAATCTCACTTTAAAATTATATATAACAGAATATCACTTTTACTAATAAATTAACCATTATGTAACATAGTTTATTTTAACATCTAAATTTTTTATTTCGATAATGTCGTTATAACACGTAATGTCAAATCCTAGTTTATGAAATGGTCTAAGATGGTTGCTCGTCTAACGCAAACAGGTACTGTACCAGATTTAGCCAAGATTTTATGAACATCATACTAACTGCTCGCAGTGATTGGCCATGTTCTTTGTTTTATTTTGGCCACGTGTTCGTTAATGATTCCCCAAGATTTCATTTCATGTTACACTAGAATTAAAAATATGTATGTCGAGATTTTATAAAAGCTAGTCAGCTAACGATGGTCGATTAATAGTATTCACCCCCAGGCAAAAAAAAAGAGAAAATGTGTGACAAACCTGTCTTTAGAGAGTCAATGTAAGCACTGCAATAACAAGCTTGACTGTGAATTTTATTACAGGCTTTTCATGAAAATAACCTACATCACATCGACGGCCTTTTCTCTGTTAAAACATTCTAATGAACTAAACCAAACGTTTGGGTGCTCATTGCGAATCTACTCATTTGATATACATTTTTGTTTAAAACATTTTTACTTAAAAAATTTATAAAAGTATTAGCACAATTTAGTATATACTTTTTACATTTAAAGGTCCCTTACAGGTCCTATAACCCCACATGAGACTGGAGAAGAAGCTCTTATCAGCAGAGTATTAGCAAGGGCACCAAGTATAACCTTTAATTGTGCAATAAACTGTTTAGAACAATTTAATAGCACCAACAACAACAACTTAACAAGAACAGTTAAATATCTTTGTAGACTGTACAGACGGGATGACTATATTAAGTGATTCCTATCCCGTAGGTTACATGAAACATACTATTAACTTCTTAACAATATAAGATTGATTGAATCCTGTATATCTGTAATAGACATATATTCTGACGATGGTCTTCCTGTAACATTTTTAGAGGATCAGTGGACGACTGCTGATTGTAACCTTTATCTTCTAAACAGGATTGACACCATTAAACGGCTTTGCAGGTTAACACCTCTCAAAGGTTGACTGCTCCTGTAACTTAAATCCAGCCATAATGAGGAGGACAGCAGGTTAACGACGTGTGTACGGCTGTTTGCGGGGCCAGTCTACAATTTCGCTTCAGACGCACAAACGCAACAATATTTACGACTCTTTTAAGCATCGATCACACTGACAGCTCTTAGTCCCACCACATGGACTTCATTAGTCTTAAAGATTACATTCCACTACAATATACCTGCATTTTCCAAACAGAAAGGCACTCTCTCTCTCTCTCTCTCTCTCTCTCTCTCTCTCTCTCTCTCTCTCTCTCTGTATATATATATATATGTATATATATATATATATATATATATATATATATATATATATATATATATATATATATATATATATTTGCTTCACGTCGTAACGATTTTTCTTCTTGTGTCGTTGGATGTATATACTAAAAGCAATCGCATTTCAATTAAGAAAGACAGAATTTTAGGTGAAAATGTGTCTAAAAACAGATACTGTGTTTATCATTCTTATTTCGAAAAATAATAATAACAGTACTTGAACAGATGAAATTTGTTTTGGTTTGTTGAGAGAGACATTTTACAGTGTTAAACAAAAACTCTGTAAAGTTCGGTGTCGCGATTTGAATTACAGAAAAAGGGAAAAAATCGAAATTAAAATGGGCTTAACCAATCTACTTGTCTATTTTATAGAGATCCAGCGCCATCTGTCGATTTTTGTATGCATCTGCATGATTGTATGAAAAATTTATGAATTTAAAAATGTGTGTGTGTGTGTGTGTGTGTGTGTGTGTGTGTGTGTGTGTGTGTGTGTGTGTGTTAAATGAAAACATTTTAAGAATAGAACACGTGCATTAAAACGGCAGCTTAAAGCAGGTCATTAAAATGTCTATTTTTTTCAGTCACCGTTACAAGTATAGCAAGTGAACGTGCCCGATTCTGAATCATATGAGTTGATCTGTTTGATTCACAGGCAGGGGCGTAGCACAGGGTCGTGGGCCCTATGCAAAGATACTGTGTGGAGGCCCCTATTTCACTTTTTTTTAATGATAATGTAAAATGAATAGCAATTAGTATATTGAAATTTGCATTACTATAGACAGGACATATGATTCAGTGATTTAGTAACCACTTGTGAATTACTGCCTTACAGCATTGAAGTATATCATGTATAAAATAGTATAACAACGTGTTATTTGCATTCATGTCAATCATATTTTGATCATAATATGTCCTAACCTTTAAAATAGATGGAACAACTCAGTATCATTTTATTAAAAATTGCAGTTCACTTTCTGTAGCTGTGTAGAGTGTTATGTGCTTAATTTTTTTAATTCACTCATACTTTAGCCAGTTTACAATTCTATATACCATTATTCATGTAAAATGTGGGACCACGTTCATAATGTTTTGATGTGCAAACATTGTTTTATATTCACATTTAATCTCTAAAAATACTTCTCACACTTTCCGTATTACTTCAGAGTTTAGTAGTATGATAAGAACATTTATCACATGCTTGGAATCAAGTTGTGTCTTATGGAAATAGAGACAATTGTGCAGCATTTATTTTACTGGCTAGCACTGACATTGTTCAGTGCTTTAGATCTCACCTCCTCTCTTTAGAAAAAAACTTATGAGGAGTTGTTTTCCCTGCTTTTGTTTTCTTTTCCTCTCCTCCCACTCCTTTATTTTCTGATAGCCAGATTTTGGTTTTGACATCATGTGCAACGGCGGCGCGAGTATCGCGTCTCTCAACACCGGCGGAACACTCACAAACTCCCCTGTATCTTCCACCAAGTCCGCGCACTCTCTATCCCTCACAGCCAATGCGCGCTTTGCATCGCTTCTATAGGCATATAGCACATAACGTAGCACATAAACGCGACTGTCAAATAGATCGCGCAGATAATAAAGCAATAACATTAATACAAATTATAAAATAATCGTCGAGGGCGCCTCACATGCCAGGGCCCTATGTACTCAGTCACCCTTTTCCCCCCACTTACGACGCCCTTGTTCACAGGGTCAGATATTGTAAATGAACATGTCAAAGCATAGCTATAGGATGTCTAATTCCATGTGAGTATATCTAAAAACTATTTTTGATTGATATTTAAGATCAAGTCATGTGTAAAATTTCAATCTTGCTTTGATCGACAAATGAATGACCGATATGAATACAATAAATATGGAGTGTTTCATAGTCTGTTTAATCGTCGTGTATTAATTTAGGTTAAGTATAGTAAATTAAAAACTACGAATTTACCAAACATGCTACTGGATTGGCTATTA
Organism: Tachysurus fulvidraco; assembly: GCF_022655615.1. Taxonomy (NCBI): domain Eukaryota; kingdom Metazoa; phylum Chordata; class Actinopteri; order Siluriformes; family Bagridae; genus Tachysurus; species Tachysurus fulvidraco. Next base: position 10,679,164 of record NC_062529.1, read on the forward strand.
TATGCTCTCAATGAATGTGTGAACGTGTATGTATGAGGTCCTAAGATGGACTGGTGACATCCGTCGTATCAGAGTGTATTCCCATCTCAATGATGGAGTTCCTTGGATAAGCTTGGATGCACCGGTATATCGTGGTATGGGAAATAAATTAATTAATGTATTAATGAAAGGATGTAGATGTAGGAAAGGGACAAATTAATGGCTGGATGGAGGAAGGGATGAATGAAATTCAATTTTACGTGCGAAGTCTTATTTGTAGGTTATTTCAGAGCAGCTACATCCTACAAAACACGGAGGTGCTGCTGTATCATTTACATTTACATTTACGTCATTTGGCAGACGCCCTCATCTAGAGCGATCTAGATATTAGACTTGTAACGAGGACCCACGGCGCCATCTAGAGGAGATGTGCTATTTTGCAAGTACTGCCTGTTGAATTACATGCATTCAGTACAGGAGCGCCCCCTAAAACTATACCACAACCGTTGATTCCACAGAACTGAACTCTAGCCCCGTTTCAGACAAGGTGCACAACTAGAAAAAATCTCAAAACCACATTACTTTAAGACCACTGACGACCTACTGTAATGTAGGAAACCATGTATATCTGTTCATTATTGCAAATATTCAATCAGCCAACCACGAGGCAGCAAGTCTTGCAGGCACGGGTCATGAACGTTAGTTAACATTCACATCAAACATTAAACTGGTGTGGGGTAGGGAAGGGTGTATGTGGATTCGACAATGCCATGGTTGTTTATGAGTATTTCAAACACAGCTATTCTCCTGGAATTTTCACGCACAACGGTTTTTAGATTTTGCACAGTATGGTATGAGGAAAAAACACAGTGCCAGTGAGAGGCAAGTCTGTGAGGGGAAAAAAAGCTTGTTGATGAATATACATCAGAGGAGATTTTTTCCGAACTTAAAGGAATGCAGCAGTAACAGATAGTGAGCTCACAGGTTGTGAGCAGAAAAAGCATCTCAAAACTTAGAAGGTACTGTATACTCATTGTTAGAATTCCTAATAATTTTGTAAATCTATTCCTAATAATTTGATGAGTGACTTGAATTATTTTAACAGTAATAAAAGAAATATCATGAAAGTAAAAGAAAATTTAACATTTTCTGTTACATTTCTTTTACTTGCATAATATTTGTTTTGTACATCTTAATAATACTTATTACACATCCAGTATTGGGTTTTAGTTGCTAGATATTAATATTGCTATTAACACCTATATCACCTAACAGCCTAAATGGATAACTAGCTTCGTGTTTACCGCTTAAATCCACATTTTGAAATCACTTTAAAACAGTCTGCATTGTTTTATTTATAACAATTTTTATTTATATTATGCTGCATTGTTTCATCACCCTGTTGCGGCTTTTCATTTTCGATCCTTTTCTATCACTGTTACATTTGTCAATTCTTCGTGTTCAATACTTCAGCGCAACAGGGTGGGCGGTGATACAGTGAACGGTGCATTCAGTGGAAGTGCAAGACTAGCTGGTTCATGTTTTTTTTTGCCAATAGCTTTTGTCTATATGAAACAAAGTTTTTCAGAAATGCCAGTGTCTTGACGCCATTGCAGGGGGAAATATAGGCCACATTCCGTCGCAAAATAGAACAGAACGTCTTTGATGGTTCAGTGATTACTCGCTCTTACCAGGAATCTTGCCAGGGTAACGGGCCTATTAATTCAGTGTGGTCAGAGTCTGCTTCTTGTTCACGTGACATAAACAAGTGACGACAACAGTTCATTCAAAATTACCATTTGTATGTTTGTGATGTAACAGCATCTGCAAAAGTCGCCCAAGAGTAAAGCCTTAATTAAGATATTCTCATTTAGCTATAGTGCGTTTGTTTTAGATTTCTGCCTCGTGCCTCTCTTATTTTAAGGGGAAACGTATTTACCACATGAGAAGTCCTTCTTTAATTGTTCGGGTTACTTATTGATGACGTTGCCCAATGAATAAGTCTCAGTATATTTTGGTTTTAGACGTTTTAAAACGTAAAATTTAACTCTAATTTGAATTATCTTTACTGATAGGGACGTTGACTTTTGAAAAGTGATATAAATAGATATAGATATTCACGAAATTAAATATAAATAAGCTCAAACGGCTTTGATAGATTTGTGGCTGACGAGCTGAAGATATGGGATAGAGTAATAAAGCACCGTAAGGGTTGACATGATGTCTTAATTATGTAAAGATCTATTCGGACCAGAACTGAACAAAAGCAACGACAACGTCTTTATAGGCCAATTTAAGTCAAGTCAGACTGGCCCGGTAACTGACGGCAATGAATGACCCTGGGACATTCATGCCCCTGGTGCCTAGGAAAGTGCTTAATGGGTTTTTGACTGCAGCTTTACCTGGAAAACTCAGAGGCCTCAGGTTTAGGTTTAAAAATAATTGCCTCTAATCGGTCACACTTAGCCAATAAACCCTGTTTGTGGCTAATTCACATGCAGTGCAAAACCGGCCTGGAATCAGACTCAGAGCTTGAGTTTTCAGACGAATCCTCTTCTTCTTAATAAAGGTTTCTTACACTCTAAGAAAAATGGACTAATGATGCAGCATGCCAGACAGAAAATATTAAGGACTTTTGTCCTGATTTGCTTGAAAATCTTTTGCTTGACTGTTCTAGACACAATATGCAGATGGAAAATTTTTGTTCTTCTTGTTCTACTTGTTCAGCTTGTTCTTGTTCTTGTTCTTTTTGTTGTTGTTGTTGTTGTTCTTCTTCTTCTTCTACTTCTTCTTCCTATTATTGTTGTTGTTGTTGTGAACTGCAATTATCCATGCAGCAATTCTTATTTTAAAGAAAGTAAGAATAACATTATAATAAAATAGTTAGCTTTATCATTGTGTGGCATTACTTTGTTGGATCGTTCTGAATTATCATGTTGAGACAGACGCAAAAAGAAAAAGTGGTAGTAGATTTTCATCGAGATATATCACCATCAGGCGTTTTCAAAACAATAAAACAAGTAAATGACGCGCTGCAGCTACATCAAGAAGATGTGAGGTATGCTGGCCTGGGTGTTAGAATATTCCCAGCTGTAAATTTCTTCCATTTGAATCACGTTTATGTTTTGGTAAAATGGATTGTGCTTAGAGGGATAATCACATCTACATAGTCTTTTTCAATGTAAGAATTATAAAAGTTAATAGTATCAACAATATTAATTCGATAATCAAATCAATACCTATTTATCTTTATGGGTCATGTTTCATGGTTTGTGGTCTTTAATATGAGAATTTAAGTGTAACGATACACTAGTTAGACATTAGTTAGACTGTAACAGACTGTGGACGGTACTGTCCGTGTGGGTTTTTTCTGGATTTTATGGTTCCAATAAGATCCTGAGCATTTTGTGACGCTGTGTATGTCATAACATGAGAATTTCACATAGTAATCTCGATGCTTTCGAAGTAAACAAACACAAAGTTATCGTCATTTAAACAGATTTAAAGTATCATGACCAAACATTACCAAATTGGGGCAATTGTGGCCCATATTACATCTAATTAATTACTTTATTAATTTATCAATAAGTTTGATTTTTAATTTCTCAAACATCAACGTTTACCCAAAAAACGTTTTGCATGATATATGTTTGGTCCTCGGACGCGGTTTGACTTTATGCTCCAAAGGTCTTCCTTTTTTAACACTTTTATGTTCTTAAATGAGCTTCAGCGCTCACGGCTCGAGTTGTTTCCAATGAACATAATCGTGTGTCGGTGAAAGATTTCGGTTTAGTCTGGAAATAACTTTTTAGCAAATGATTGACAGTCATTCAAAAAAAAAAAAATGGCCGAACTTACCTCTACAGTGAGGAAACGCAATAAAGACACAATTAATTAGTGAGGGAAAATCTTTGCAACACCGGGACATGTAAAGCAAACAGATCTTTCTATGGCAGAAACATAGTGAATGTTTTGTAGGAAGGCCGAGCCCAAGATATGCAGGGATATGAATTTAGACGCGTATTTGTTAAAGAATTATTATTCGTTTACAATCTTCATTCAAAAGCAAATACGTCATATTTTAAAAAAACTTTACGATTAAACGAACAATTATTCGTATTTTTGTATATTTAGCAGACTAATCTGATTTCGATTTTCTTTTCTACAAACATCTACTATTTTCAGACGTAAACTGTATTAGTCTTGTTGAGGTAGTCTTGTTAATATATTCTTTGTAGTTGACGGTGTGTGTGTGTGTGTGTGTGTGTGTGTGTGTGTGTGTGTGTGTGTGTGTGTGTGTGTGTGTGTGTGTGTGTGTGTGTGTGTGTGTGTGTGTGTGTGCGCTTATGCCTACAGTGTTTTCTTTCGATAATGCTTGTAGCTTCTGGTCTTGTTTAAGTCAGAAGAGCCTTCTAGGGCAAATATTTGGCTCTGAAGAGCTCTTGGGGATTGGGGAGAGTGTCCATTCTGCAAAGTCCTCAATGATCTGTAGGTGTGTAATAGATTAAGGGCATAAAGAGGGAAGGCGGGCGTTAGAAACAAACTTTTACATGCACAAAAGCTTTACATTTGCGCTTAAGAGTTTGCACTTGTGGAAAGAGCTTGGCAAACTTTCTGACACGTGTTGAAAAAATCGACTGTAATCAATTAATTATCATTTTAGGAAGTGCATGCAAACACTTTGAAATATATATATATATATTAGACTAATCTTTTTGTAGATACCTTAGGCAATGAATTCCATCAAAATATTTACTGACTGATGAACAGATTTATTTTTTTTTATTCGCACTTCGTTCTGTATTTATTTCACGACCCCTGGCCTACAATTCTAAAGACGTTTTTGAAGACCATTGAAAGACATTGACCATAAAGCCACAGTTTTAATGTTATTATCAAGTATAAACTCTATAACAACACTAGGCTGCCAGGCTGCTGAATTAGCTTTTACATGCATAATTAGTAATTTCATGTAGACTTGGAAGCCGGTGTAGATGCAGAGCAGTTGATAGAAAAGATAGCGACCCAGATCCCATTCAAAACCATGACAACACGGAACAACCCCGGATTTATTCCAGAGAGCTAAAGGACATTGTGCAGGGGCGTCAATCAAGCATTATTCAAGCACTGAACAAATGCAAAATCTTGACTGGAACAAATGCTTCCAACGGGTCTCGGACGCGGGGCTACATTTCCCTCTTTTGTTCCCAGTCGCTGGTTGGCATGTATTTGTGTTCCCTTTTTTCCCTCCATACGACCACCCAGGACGACCAGAAGAGGAGGAATATACGCACTCGTACTGGGAGGAGAGCGTACATAGGCTGTCGGCCAGGTGCGCTACGAAACTCCGTCCGAAACGACCAGCTAAATCGTATCGTCGCATTCTGTTATAATTGTAGTATACTTTCCTTACTTCTTAATATACTTAATATACAGTTACGGCTGGGGTTCATGACATATAATCAAGATTAATAATATGTCATTTCTTTTAATATTTTTTTTAGCAAACAAAAATCCCAGGCACATTGTGTTTTATATTTAATTCTAATTTTGAAACAAAAAAATTAGCAATGCTAAAACCAAATCCAAATAGAAATCACACGAGGGTCACAAAAACACAGGGAGAGATGTGTTAGAAATAAATTACAATAGGCCTGTTGGGACTGTAATAGCACTTGGTGGGACTGGCATTGATCATATATGATAAACACGGAATTGATAAACACCATGTTGAATTGCTTGAAAATAAACAGCCATGTTTTAAAACAATCTAATTTATTTTAAAATAATTTTATTTTAAACAAACTTGCACTTCTCTGGTAGCGTAATATTTTGGCATATAATTTAGTACATTAAGCGGATTAGGACGCAGCACGCAGCCGAAAGTATCGTTCGGAAAACAGCCCACTGACTGATTCCTGCACTTCACTGCTAAAGTCTGCTGGGTCTCCCAACATCAGCCCATGAACCCAGCTCACAAATTAATTTAATAATTAATGAAACGAAAAACTTGACACTCTTACCTAGTTTCTGTGAATCTTAGTCTGGATTTGGGATTTAAAATCCCTAACACAGTAATAAACGTTGTTAGATAAACTGTTAGATAAACTGTCATTTCAAAAATGGGCACAAACTTTTATGCCTTTTGGTTATAGGCCTATTCGAAACACAAAACTCACTGTAAATGGGGGAACATCCGGATTTATAGACAACTCAGGGTCAATTCTCGTAGACGGTGCTCATTCTGGCTTTTCACTTCTTATGCTTTATGCCCCTCATCTCTTAATTAATTTCCAACTTTAATTAAAAAATGTACAATTTGGCATTACAATCCAATACAAGTATATTCTATGTATGTAACATTCAAATACCGATAAAGTAAGGCAAAAAACAATATAGGACACTAGTGGATCACTTTGTATGCAAATATCCGATATGTTATTTGGGTGGGAGAGGGAGGAGATGCTCTCTTGTTGTCACTTGCCACCCAAGACGTGATTCAGCCTCAACAATTACCATTATCTGTGTCCTACTTTTCACGACTTGGTCGCATCGGTAATGATGAAGAGGGTTTCCTTCAGTCATTGTGAAAGTAGCGGCCTATTCTTAGCTTGGTTCACACCTACCGTCGCTGGGACTTAAGCACTCGAGTCATTCAGGTGCTTTGTGGCTGAATAGGGAGGCGTCTACTGTTTAGCTGCGCTAAGTGCTGTTTATATAAACAGCGCCAGGCCAGTGTACACATCATCACTTGGACTCGGATAAAGTACCATTCTACAGCCCGTCCTTGGATAAAGCTTTTCTTAAACAAACAAATTTAGCACTGTTATATCATGGCCGTTCCTGCCAGGATCAGCTTTACCGTGAGGAGTATTTTGGATTTACCAGAAAATGACAGCGACAGCGCAGCGCATCTTTTGCCACTCCACTCTCTCACTGGCTCCCCTTACTCATCCTGGACAGACAGCGACAGAGGCCACTGCATGTGTAAGTTATGCCTCTCTTAGTAAAAAGGGAAACAAAGTGAAATTTTCCTTATCGCTATAGTAGATCAATTATGCCATATTTTCCAACCCTAGCTTTATCTAGCTTTTATTAGCTTATTTTATTAGCTTTATCTAACTTTTATTAGCTTATTTTATTAGCTTTATCTAGCTTTTATTAGCTTATTAATTATTACTATTACTGGCACGTTACATTAATATTACGATTCAGCTGCTTTAATTATCAGCTATAAAGGGCGCACGGTTTGTGCCTTTAGTGTGTATTTTATTAGGCCCTAGAGTTGATGTCCTTAAAGTGCCCTCCATTTATCTACTTTTAATTGTTTAATTATTATTGTTTAAGAGAGAGAGAGAGAGAGAGAGAGAGAGAGAGAGAGAGAGAGAGAGAGAGAGAGAGAGAGAGAGAGAGAGAGAGATTGTTAGAGACATTGTTAAACTTTTTCTGGACACAAGATTAAGTTCCACTGTGGTATTTTTCTCCAGCCTCAGATGAGAGCAATCCGGAGGCGTCTCCTGACTCCACGGGATCGAATGAGCCCCCCGCGGAGGTAGATCAGGAAAAGAAGAAGAAACGGCGTGTGTTGTTCTCCAAGGCCCAGACCTATGAACTGGAAAGGCGTTTCCGGCAGCAACGTTACCTGTCTGCTCAGGAGCGCGAGCAGCTCGCTCATCTCCTGCGCCTCACGCCCACACAGGTTAAGATCTGGTTTCAGAACCACAGGTATAAGATGAAACGAGCAAGGGGAGAGTCTGTACAGGATTTCGGGCCTCCTCCAGTGCTGCGCAGGGTCGTGGTACCGATTCTTGTGCGGGACGGTAAACCATATCAGAGCTGCATTGGCGATACTGAAAAGAGAGGTTGCGTGATTTCGCCATCGCCCTGCGGTCCTCGAGGGTTCCAGCCCTTCCAGCCATCGACTTTTGCGCTTCTACCGCAGTACCAGCACTTTACAAACCCAACAGCCTCCACACACCATTTCATTTGGTGACGCTGTCCACAGTGAACAATGGGTGACGCGTGAATCATACATGCTTTTATTTACACATGTAGTGTACACAGTAACTGAGTAAATGCAATTTGCACATATTTTATTTTATTGTTATTCTTAGAAATAGTTGTGTTTTCTGATCAAACGTTATTTTTTACTTTTTGCAACGATTAAGACACACAACTACAGTATTGCAAAGAGGGCTAATTTAGCTTTTGTTTCAAACAATGTATATATGGTAGTTACAAATTTAAAATATATATATATTTTATATAGCTTGAACAAAAAGACATGTTGCATAGACAACTGTAATTTTTATGCAAATTGGGTTGCATTAACTTATATCGATCGTTACAACCTCTAAAAGTTGATGTACCTTTTGCCTCGATATTGTACAAACTATTAAACTATCAAATAAAGTTTGTTTGTTGAATTCATATC